>NW_027467757.1:35000-42500 GCF_046742065.1 Oratosquilla oratoria | reverse complement strand
TTTCTTTGTCTATCGGTGGGCACATAAAACATATACATTTACATTTGTGCTTATCCTACACATATAAAAATATATAGAAACTATACTATAAGGCTGTAATGGCTGCCACTTATTTTGTCACTATTTATGTTTAATTGTTATCATTTATTGATAATTTATTATGATTTATGACTTGATTATTACTATCTATAATATACATGTTTCTTTATCATTTATCATTATCTATTTACTTAATTAATTTATTTAATCTGATTTTATTATTTTTCGCATCCGACCTATAGTAGTTATGGAACAAAAAGTCTGTCGGCATGCTCTTCCTTTGTATGTATATATATATATATATATATATATATATATATATATATATATATATATATATATATATATATATATATATATATATATATGTGTGTGTGTGTGTGTGTGTGTGTGTGTGTGTGTGTGTGTTATTCCTCGTCTGCTTACTCCATCTTAGGTCGTATTTGTCATGATATAGTCAATACACACACACACGCACACACATATACGCACGCACACACACAAACACACATTTACGCACGCACACACACAAACACACACACACACACACACACACACACACACACACACCCACACACATCTCATAGGACGGCTCGGAGAGCTTGTTCTTTTATTTGTGTATTCTTTTATTATTAATAAGCTTGTTGCTTTTCCTAGACATATAAAGCTTTCTCTAGGGTTAATGTTGTTATTAGTGTTGATGTATGCTGCTTCAATTGTCTTCCTCAGTTTCTTGGATGATTCTTTATTTAACATGGTTGTGTTGTTCCAGTCTGGAAGGTGACCATGCTTATCCACATGCATGACTATGGAGTTAGGTGATCTGTGGGCTTTTACGTCATTTTTATGTTCATTTATCCGTTTATTAAGTCCCCGACCAGATTCTCCAAAATATGAAGAGGGGCAGCTTTTACATGGGATTTTATAAACAATGCTGTTCTCATTATTGTATCTACGTGTGACCAAATGTCCCACTTTTTTCCTGATGTCCTGGCTATGTTAATGCCCGCTATTAGGAGGAAAGTGTCTTGGTGTGAATTGATATTAAAGTTTGGTACTGTAATATATCGGGTTTCATCATTACATTTATTATATTTATATATATATTTTTTGTCAATTATTTCTTTGGTTTTCTTTTTCAATCTACATAAGACACCATCTGGATATTTGAGTTTGATGAAAGTCTCTGTAATATGTTGTAATTCAAGATCTAGAACTTCTTTACTGCATATACGAAATGCTCTGAGGAAGAAACCTATTATAATACCTGTTTTAGTTCTGTCATTATGTCCTGAATAGAAGTGTATGTAGTCTTTTTTTTTGTGGATTTCCGGTATACTAAAAATTTCACATTTTTTCTATTCTATGAATAATTGTGTCTAAAAAAGATAATTTTCCATTATTTTCATTTTCTGCAGTAAATTGTATATTTTCATTTGGTGTTTAATCTCCTGAGTTTGTTGTCAATATCCGTATCATTAAGCGCAATTCAAATTGTGTCGTCAACATATCTAAACTATTTGCTATTCCTACCCATTATTTTTATGTATTCTTCTGTTTCGAGTATTTCCATGTATAAATTTGCTAACACTGCAGAAAGGCGAGGCCAGAATGCTGTCTGTATCTAATATTATCAAAAGCGAAAGCGCCAAATCTTACGCAAAGAGAAATTAATTCGAGGTAATCTTTTTGGGGGAAGGGTAAATCTTCATTTTTCAAATGATTTACTACTCGTTCAACAGCTTTTAGAGCGCCATTTATTGACATTCGAGTATATAAAGAGGTAATATCATAGCTGGCTAATTTCTTGTTGCTGAAATCTAAATCTTTTAACTTGTTAATTAGATCCGAAGAATTTCGTAGATGTGCATCACTAATAGTTCCTAGTGTATTGGATAGAGGTTTAGCTAAACATTTGGCTAACTTATGAGGTGCACTATTGATCCCTGAAGTAATGGGGCGCATGGGAATTCCTGGTTTGTGGATCTTAGGCAGGCCATGCATTCTTGGTGGTAAAGGTGCTTCTTCAAGTAGGTTTAACAGTTTTTTCCCTTTCTCTGATTTCTTTAATATTTTTCTTGCTTTTGTTGTAAATTTTTCGCCTTCACCTTTTTGCGTATCCACTATGTTTTTTCTCGTAAGTTTTACTGTCACTGAGTAAATCTAACATTTTATTATTGTTGTCTTGTATGTTCATCACAATTATGCCTCCTTCTTTATCTGCATTTGTGATTATAATATTTTTGTCTTTATTTAGGCAAATTAAAGCATTGAGAAATCTTTTTGGAATTACACACTTGTTCTTGTTTGCCAGGGCTTGATAACATGCGGTAATACCTTGAATAAAACCTTTGTCTACATCTTCCATTTTCCATATATAGTTTTTGTTTAGATATTTACTAAGCTTCTTGTGAATTCCGAAATCAAATTTCATATCTAACGATATGTATATATATATATATATATACATATATATATATATATATATGTATATATATATATATATATATATATGTATATATATATATATATATGTATATATATATATATATATATATATATATATATATATATATATATATATGTATATAAAATCAGTCAATCAAATCAGCCATCCCGAGTCCAATGCTAAACAAAGGCCTCTTTCATAACATTCCATGATTCACACGACCACGCCTACCTCTACTACGTCACCCCTGCAAACTTCTCTATCTCGTCTCTCCGCCCTCTGTCTGGCCTCCCTCTTGCAGGCTTCCTATCTCGCGGCGTCCACTCGCTAACTCGCTTGTTCAATCGCTCATCTGGCGTTCACACTAACTTACCTGCCCAATTCCACTTCCTCTCTTATATTGCCTCCACAATATTTTTCGCTCTAGTCTGCTCTCTCATCCAACTTGCTCTCTTTCGGTCTCTGTGTTATTACCGTCATTGATTTCTCCATTTTTCTCTGTGCAGTCCTTAGATTTGTTTCCATCGCCTTCGTCAGTTTCCGAGTCTCACACCCACAGATTATTGTTGACAGAATGCATTGATTGTAAACTTTGTTTCAAACATAAAAGTAGAGAGCCTCTCAGGATTTTATTATATATATATATATATATATATATATATATATATATATATATATATATGTATGTATGTATATATATATGTATACATGATAATTATCTTAGGTCAAAAGTCAAGGTCCCAATGACGTAGAATGAGATTTTCATTTAAGGCTCATATACTTCAAATATTGTGCCAGTCACATCAATTTGACCAACGTTTATGACGTGCCATGCAGCATCTACTGAAGCCTCAACATTTTCTACAACTACTCTCGCTCAGTGCAATTTATTCTGTCTGTCTTTTTTTTTATCTTTGCTATCTTTCTTCCTCATTTCTATCTCTCTCTTATTTTTTCTTTTTTGTCTTGTCCCTGAAGCGCCCCTGAGGATCCTCTTGTTGTTCTGAATGGGCCGTCAACTCTTTCTTGGGTGTCTTGGTCCCTTACTTCCCCAGGCTTGAACAAAGAAACTAAACAAAAAGAAATGAAATAAAGTAGTAGAATAGACAAATAGATAAAGGTAGAAAAGGAAAGGATGAAAATTTGGGATTTGCAAATTTCTAAATGCATTTCAAGACAGATTTAGACAAACACACACACACACACAAACACATACACACATGTATGGGCTTGTGTGTATACACGTAGTAGTGTACAAATTCTAATGAAATTTCATTTGTTTCATTGTGTTACGTTTTGAGGTTCATTGTCTTGTTTGGGCTTTATTGTCTAATTTTGGGCTTTATTATCACATTGTAGGTTATATTGTCACATTTTGGGATTTACTGTCTCATTATGGGCTTTGTCTCATTTTGGGTTTTATTATAACATTTTTGGCTTCATTGTCGCATTTTGGGCTTCTTTGTCACATTTTGGGCTTTATTGTGTCTTCTTAATGGGTTCTATGGGCTACTCATTGTCCTGTTTTACAACAGGCTTGAATTTTCTTCAGAAAACGAAATAACCACCGTTTCTTTCTTTTTCCCTTGAGGTGTTTTGGGCGCCGATTTATGAGACGCTGTTTGTGATGACCCTGGGATTGTCGGACTATCCTTTGTAGCATTGTGTTTCTGCTACTTTCCCCACATTTACTACGTTCGGGAACGTTCCGGCGATAGTATGGAACGCCGTCATAGTATTTTTCGATGTCAAATGGCTCCTTGTTTGCCTCCTGGCAGAAACAAGAACTTTGGCAGTCGCAGCGAGGCTTGGTGCATGCGACTTCGTGGGCAATCTCCTTGTTGTCCTGTGGCTCGGGGAGGTAATAATAATCATAAAGATATTGCTCCCCGAGCCGGTACTAAATTCGCCCGAAGAGTTCTTTTTCTTCGAGCTTAATTTTTTTGTTTCTGGAGCACGAACATGGGAAAGAACATGTTTTTGACTGCACCTGTGGAGGTTTTTGAGGCCTCTGCAGTCCTTTCTTAACGGTTTCATGGCTTTTGCCAGTTTCTCCTTCCTGGCCTCCATGTCTTTCCTTTCGAGTATAATCGCCTTCAAGGTATTCAGGGCCATATGGACTGGTTGTTGACCTTTCTTCTCGTTGTCGATTATAAGCGGAGCAAGGATTTCTTCCTTCAGCTCGGGAAGGTTTCTACTCCCAAAGGGGTTTGCGAAGATGGGTTGACTTACAATGTAGTAAATTGTCTCGTCAGTATGGAAAATAGTCCGGTTTTAGATCTCTTCAATGTAAAATTTTCGAGCGGAGGGTTGCCCGTAAAATGGAAAACTGCTCTAATCACACGGGTCAAACAAACTGTGATTATAGGCCGATGTCCTTGATTGACATCTTGCCTATGTAAAAGAATGGAGCGAGTAGTGCTAAGCAGAATAATGTATAAGATAGATCATTTAATATGTAAAAATCTATATAGATATATGAAAGGTAAAAGCACTACAGATTGTGTTATTAAATGTATGAGTAATGCTTGAAATGAATGATAGACATTTTGTTGATTTAAAAGGTGCATTTGATAGAGGGAATGAAAATGTTATTTTGGAAGGATTAGTAAACAAAGGAATCAAGGGTAAATTTTGATCTTGGATAGCAGACTATCTTACTAGAAGAGGAAGAGCAAAAGTTTTATTTCAAGGGAACGAGTCAGATGGAATTGGGCACCCCACAAGGAGGAGTGTTAAGCCCAATGCTTTTTAATGTTCTCATGGATCAAATTGCAAGTTACAACTTTTCCTACGGAGCTGAAATGATCGTTTATGCTGATGACATCCTTATACAATGCAAAATTAAAGAGTCGATGAGTAATGCTTTAAGTGACCTACAATATGTATGTAAAATAGTGGGATTAGTTATAAATGAACATAAAACTAGATATAAAAGAAGAATGACAAACGATGAAGAGTTGTGGTTAAATGGAGTCAAGTTAGAAAAGGTGAATTGAACAGAATTGAAGACTTATAAATATCTTGGTATGTATACATCATTTAGTAGTACCAAAAGCCAAACATCACGTGTTAAAAACATATGTATGTCTAGACTCAGACCTATAAGCTTGACTTCAATCGTAGGAAAAATGATAGAAACTATCATCAGAGATGCTATCGAACATCATCTAGAAAGTAACTGTTTGATAAATGATAGCCAGCATGGATTCAGACGGAAACGTTCTTGCGTGACTAATTTACTCGAATTCTACAACACAGTCATCTCGAACTATGACAAAAGAAACAATATAGGTTTAATATATCTAGACTTTGCATAAGCTTTTCATACCGTCCTCCACGTAAGGCTACCTACTAAATCAGCCTCACATTGAGTAAGTGGTAGCCTATTAAGTTGGACTAGAAATGGGTTAAATGATCGAAAACAGAGAGTTGTTTTAAAAGGTGAAACTTGTAGATGGAAAAATGTTGCGAGTGGAGTTGCTCAGAGTTCTGTTCTTGGGCCATTTCTATTCATAGTATATATAAGTGTTATAGACCACGGACTAAAATCTATTGTCTTCAAATTTGCTGATGATACAAAAGTGTGCGGAATGGCAAATGATCACTTAAATCAGTTAGATATTCAAGAAGATTTAGATAAACTACAGCAATGGTCTGAAAAGTGGCTAATGAAGTTTAACACAAGTAAATGCAAGGTTGCGCACATAGGCAAAAATAACAGTAAGTACGATTACGAGTTATTTGGAAATTCGTTAACAAAAGTGGATAGTGGAAAGGATCTCGGCGCAATTATCAGTAACGATCTAAAATCATCTAAGCAGTGTATTTCAGCCTCTGAGAAAACAAATAAGATTCTAGGACTGATTGCGCGATCTTTTGACTTCAAAAGTCCATCTCTCATTAACAAGCTATATAAATCGTTAGTTGGTCCACATTTGGAATATGCTGTTTCCGTATGGTCACCGAATCTCATTAAAGACATTGACAGATTGGAAAAAGTACAACGGCGAGCCACAAAACTGATTCCAAATATCAAAACTAAATCATACGAAAATCGACTAAAACGTATGAATCTCCCCCCCCTTAAAAAAGCGTAGACTCAGAAGTGACTTGATACAGGTTTTTAAGATTCTAAAGGGAATTGACAACATTAAAAGTGACAAAATTTTCACACTAAATAATAATGGTCTCAAACTGTCAGGAAATAGACTTAATTTGGAAGTGGGTAGAAACAACTTGGCCAACCGTGTGGTTAATGAATGGAATAGACTTCCTGCAGAGGCAGTGCAATGTAGTTCAGTTCGAAGTTTTAAGATTCGTTTAGATAAACATCTAAGCAAGATGCTGTAATGACTGTCATTTACTTGATATTATTTGTTTGCTATCATTATTCTGTTTATTATTATTTGCTTGATTTTCATTTATTATTAGTTATCTATCAATTTATCATTATTTACTATTTACCTGTTTGTTCATTATTTAACTATACCTATGCATTTATTTACTTTATTTATTATTATTTATATTATTATAATTTTTATCTAGTTTTCTTTTATTTATCATATTCTATATTTTTCTCCGCATCCGACCTAGTTATGGACCAAAAGGTCTCCTGTCGGCATGCTCCGCCTTTGTAATCCTTTGTAAAATGTAATGTAAAAAATATTTGGTGTCATGGGTCTGTTGTCGGTGAAAAAGCTGGATGTGGCATTGTGACTAGGGAATTGTATGAATATATTAATGATATAAATAATGAAGTGCGATATTCCAAAAGAATAGAAGGTAGCACTGCAGCACAATTATATGCAATACATGAAAGTTTAAAACTAACGTCTAACAGAGGAAGATCATTATATTTATTTGTAGATAGTGAGAGTGCATTACTTGCACTTGATTTAAAATTCCATAGTGATGACAGCCGCCTTGTTTTAAAAAGTTAATGAAGGACATGCAATCAATGTAACTTTTGTATGGATAGCAGCATTACACTGTGAATGATGTAGCTGATG
>NW_027467757.1:15000-30000 GCF_046742065.1 Oratosquilla oratoria | reverse complement strand
AAAAGGGGGGGGGATTATTTGGATTCCTTTTTAGAAAGAATATCGACATCCATCCACAACACTTAAAGAAATATATAGTAATGTAAATAAGGCAAGAAGTGTACGGAAAAAGCAAGTAGCCCATCCCAACCCGAAAGAAAAAGCTAACAACCTTATGAATGACTGGGCAGAAATATCCAAAAGAGGAAGGAACCTACCCGAAGAGTTTTTAGACTTTTAAGAAATATAAGTCACACGAGGCAGCAATTCGTTTTCACTCAAAGGTGTATAACTACTGACACTTGCATTCCTATCACAAAAGATGAACACTTGCATGCAGTTTTAGCCCTTTCGACGCGGGACCAGTTTCCCTCAGCTGAATAAAATCGACAGGCGGCGGAAGCGGGAAGGACCGAGAACCACGGAAGAACCGGGTTAGGAACGCAGACAGGTTCGTCTCCCTTCTTAGCCTTCGGAGGCGTCGGCCTCTGGAAGCGGACTCCTCGAATTTCGAAGATCGCCCGGAGTCAAAATTTCGTGAAGAATCTGTCTCCGACGTTTTTTTTTTCGTTTTTTTTCGAAAATTAATCGAATCACGCCCAAGTTCAGGGGGCGACTCCAGCATTGACGGGAGTAAGTTGGAGGAGGAGGAGGAGTAGGGGGAAGAACAAGAACAAGAACAAGAACGAAAAGAACAAGAGGAGAAAGAAGAAGAGATGAAGAGGGGGAACAAGAAGAAAATGAAGAAGAGGATAAGGAGGAAGAGGAAGACGAAGAAAAGGAGTTAGGAAGAGGAAAAAGAGGATGAAGAACAGGAGTCAATAAGAAGATGAAGAAGATGATGAAATGGAGGAAGAAGAAAAGAAGAGAAAGAAAAACAGAGAGAAGGAGCGAGGAGGAAAAGGAGGGGAAAGAAAGAGAAGTAACAGGAGGAAGAGGAGAAGAGAGAGAGAGACCAAGAAAGAAAAGGAAGAGTGGGAAGAGAGAGAGCAAGAGAGAGAAGGAGGAGAGACAAAGAAAGGCAGACAATTAGAGAGAGAAGAAAGAGGAGAAGAATGACAGAGAGAGAGAGAAGATGAGAGAGAGGAAAAAAGAAGGGGAGAGAAAAAGAGAGAAGGAAGAGGAGGATGAGGAGAAGAGAGAGAGAGAGCAAGAGACAGAAAAAGGAGGAATTGACAGAGACAGTGACAGAGAGAGAGAGAGAGAGAGAGAGAGAGAGAGAGAGAGAGAGAGAGAGACGAGGAAGAAGAGGGGAGGGGAGGAGAGAGAAAGAGAAGTAAGAGGAGAAGAGGGACAAAGAGAGAGAGAGCAAGAAAGAGAAGGAAGATTAGGAGAGGGAGAGAGAGAGAGAGAGAGAGAGAGAAAGAAGGAAAACGGGGAGAGAGAAGAAAAAAGAGGACGATGAGGAGGATGAGAAGAGAAGGAAGAAAAGTAGGATGAGGAGGAGAGAGATAGAGAGGAGAAAGAGGAGGGGAGAAAAAGAGAGAGAAAAGGAGGAAGAGAAGAGGAGAGACAGATATATATAGACAGAGAGAATAGGAGGAAGAGGAGAGGAGATAGAGAAAGAGAGAAGGAAGAGGAGGAGAATAGAGAGAGAGAACAAGAGAAGAAAGATGAGAAAGAGAAAGAGAGAGAGAGAAAGGGAGAGACAGAGAGAGGAGGAAAAGGGATGGAAAGAGAGACAAAAAAAAAAGAGAGAAAGGGCAAAAAGAGAAGGAAGATGAAAGAGACAGAGAGAGAGAGAGAGAGAGAGAGAGAGGAGAAAGAGGATGGGAGAGAAAAAGAGAAGGAAGAGAAGAAGAGAGAGAGAGAAGAAAGAGTTGGGGAGAGAGAAAGAATGAGAAGGAAGAGGGATAGTCAGGAAGAGGAAAGGAAGAGGAAGAGGAGAAGTAGGAGGAGGAGGAGGAGGAGGAGGAGGAGAGAGACCAAGAGAAAGATGGAAGAAGAGGTCGGGAAGAAAACAGAGAAAAAGAGAAGAAGTGGGTGAGAGAGAGAAATAGAGAGATGGAAGAGAGGAAGAGAGGAAGACAGAAGGAAGAGGAGGAGAGTGAGAGAGAGAGAGAGAGACAGACAGAAGAAAGAGGAGGGGAGGGAAGAATGAGTGGGTGAGAGAGAGAGAGACAGAGACAGAGAGAAGCAGACAGAGACAGAAAGAGAGTAGGAGAGAGAGTGAGAAGGGAGGGGAGGGGAGAGAAAGAGAGAAGGAAGAGGAGAAGGGACAAAGTGAAGAAGAGAGAAAAAGCAAGAGATAGATGGAAGAGGAGATAAAGAGAGAAACAGAGAGGAAGAGAAGAGGGGGAGAAAGAGAGAAGGAAGAGGAGGGGAGAGAAAGGAGAGAATGAATAGGAGGAGAGAGGAAAAGAGATGAAAGACGAGGAAGTGGAGGAGGAGGAGGAGAGACCAAAAGAGAGTAGGAACAGGAGGAGAAGGAGGGGAGGAGGAGGGGAGAGAAAGAAAGAGATAGAGAGAGAGAGAGAGAGAGAGAGAGAAGGAAGAGTTAGGGAGAAACAGAGAAGAAAGAGGGGGAGAGGGGAATACAGAAGGAAGAGGAGGAAGCGAGAGAAAGGGAAGAGAGAAGTAAGGGGAGGATAGAAAGAGAGAGAGAGAGAGAGAGAGAGAGAGAGAGAAGGAAGAGGAGGAGAGAGAAAAGGGGAGAGAGAGAAGGAAGAGATAGAGACAGGGAAGGAGGGAGGTAGGGAGAGAGAGGGGGAAAGAGAGAGAGGAGGGGAAAGAGAGAGAGGAGGGGAAAGAGAGACGCGGAGAAAGAAAGAGATAAGGAGAGAGATGTGTATGCATGAATACAAGTACATATACACATGTACATTGTACACTCACGCAAAAATATACATGCATACATACATAATACACACGCACACACACACACACACACACACACACACACACACACACACACACACACACACAGACACACACACACAGACACACACACACACACACACACACACACACACACACACACACACACACACACACACACACACACACACACATATATATATATATATATATATATATATATATATATATATATATATATATATATATATATATATATATAATAAATCCATACTACATACATACATATTATAAACATACATAAATACACACATAGTAAATACCGGTACATGGATAATACACATGAACATAATACATACATACATAAATATACCAAAGACTTTTTCCCCCTACACGGAGGGTAGCCAAAAAAGAAAAAGGCATAAGAACCACTCCCACCCATTCCATTTCCTATATATTCCACTCCCCTCCACCCTCCTCCCTCCCTCTTATTTTGGCACCTCCTGGATGACGGGTCATCCCTGCATCCTGTCCACTGTCCACGAACATAATAAATACATATAAATACATATATAGTACATAGATAATACATAGGTGCATACATACACAGTGCATACGTACATGATACAAATTAATACATACATAGTACATACGTACATACATAATACATAGGTACATACATACACAGTACATACGTACATACACAGTACATTTGTACATACATAATACATAGGTACATACATACAGTACATACGTACTTAACACAAACTGATACATATATAGTACATACGTACATAGTACATACGTAAACACATAGTACATACGTAGATACATAGTACATACATAGTACATACATACATAGTAAATAGGTACATATATAGTACATACGTAGATACAAATTACGTAGGTACATGGTACATAGGTACACACGTAGTCCATGTGTACATACATGCAAAACTTACAGTGTAGTTCCATTCAGTTGAGCTATCCTAGTCGGAGGCCATATTGTCTAGTCCCTACAGTTCTGTTATGAAGTAAGATTTATATTTTCTTACTTTCAAAAAAGAGAAAGGTTGAAAGGAAATGTTTATTTACAAACTCAATTGTGAATTCAATCGTGGTGAGGGAGCGAGAGAGGACATTGTATTTTTTTTTTCGTTTTTCATTTTTTTTTCCAACTATCCATGACCGACGTCTCGCTCCAATTGACATGACGTCACGCCCGAGGCTCGTCTGATCGTTTGTCGGTAACATGCGAGTGGACTGCCTTGCTGGAACAACGGCTATGCTCGTGCCCAAGCCATTCCGGAGTTGTTTTAGCCCATCAAGACGAGAGGAACTTGAAGAAGAAGTTAAGAAGGTCCTTTACCAAGAGGCACTATGCCTCATTCGGTCTCAAAAAGCCCAACTAAAGAAATTAGAAAATAAGATCAAATATACCCAAGGAGATTCGGCGTCTAAAAAGATGCTAGAAATGCTCATTTTTGAAGTCATCGAGGAGTGTGTCAACGCTCCTAAACAGGATCTTCAAGAAGTTCGGCAGGTCCTTTACCAAGAGGCACTATGCCTCATTCAATCTAAAAAAGCCCAAATAAATCAATTGGAAAATAAAATTAGATATACCGAAGGAGAATCAGCGTCACAAAAGATGCTAGAAAACTTAATATTTGAAGTCATCGAGGAGTGTATGGACGCTCCAAAACAACAAAGCCCATTCATCAAAGTACGGCAAATTTGGAAAAAAAGCCCATGGAGCTTTAAAGGAGAAGTATAACAAAGCTGTCAAATCAATTAAGAAGATTGAAAAATTGAACATTGAAAATCTAATAACAAACTCACAATGACCGATCAAATAAAAGCTTTGAAGAAACGCGTCCGGTTCTGTAGGAGAACCGGACTTAATTGATCCCATTGAAGAAGGATTGACGCGGTTGTCCGTTTCCTGTGAGGACAAAGGTGTTTCAAGCAATAACCCAGGCCATTTTCAACAAGCCCAAAGAGGCTTGGAAACCCCTTTGCACTTTGAGACTGCCTACATTTCAGACCATTTTCATCATGCCACAAGCTAGGAAACTGCCATATGCTTAGCCTGACCTTTTTTACAGCCCATGTCCATCATGCCCTGAGGGGCTAGGAAATCAACACGTGCACTCAAAGAGCACAAGTTCTGAAAAAGGGCTTAATTCAGACACAGCCCTTCAGACGACTCGCATACAGTTTTAGCCCTTTCGACGCGGGACCAGTTTCCCTCAGCTGAATAAAATCGATTGGCGGCGGAAGCTGGAGGGACCGAGAACCACAATCGTCAGAACCCATCGGCGGAAAGGTCGAGGAGGAGGAATTGGCCCCGACAGCAGAACCAGCAACAAGGAGTTGCGAATCAAGACAGAAACAGGACGGGTTCCAAGACCAAAGATTGAACTCACAAAACTTAAGACTTAGAAACCACGTAGTAGTGAGCGCTGAAGGAACGGGTTGTTTAAAGAGAATATACCTTTCTAGGTGGGGGTGATAGGTGGTAAGGGACATGGAGTTGCCTAGTGTAGGCCCTACGGTCTCTTGTATTCTCCTCCATTCCTACGTTCAGAAATCTTCCTCAGGCTGACACGACGTGGGTTGAGCCACGCCAGTGAAAGAAATCGCCTGGCGGCAGCATTACGGAAAGAAAGCAAAGACCGACTGGTTACAGAGGACCCGGTTAACCTCGGAAGAACCGAGTTAGGACCGAAGAGAGGTTCGTCTCCCTCCTCAGCCGTCGGAGGCGTCGGCCTCTGGAATCGGACTCCTCGAGACCGACGACTGCATGGAGTCAAAATTTCGTGAAGAAACTGACTACGACGTTTTTTTTTTTTCAAAATTAAAAGAATCACGACCAAGTTGCAGGGGGGAGACTCCAGCATTGATGGGAGTGGAGGGGGAGGAGGAGTATGGGGGAAGAACAAGAACAAGAACAAGAACGAAAAGAACAAAAGGAAGAGGAGAAAGAAGAAAAGAAGAAGAAGAGGAGGGGGAATTGGAAGAGAATGAAGAAGAGGATAAGGAGGAAGAGAAATATGAAGAAAAAGAGTGAGAAAGAGGAAGAACAGGATGAAGAAGAGGAGTAAGGATGGGGAAGATGAGGCTGAAGGAGAGGAGTCTGTAAGAGGAAGAAGAGAAAGAAGATGATGAAATGAAGGAGGAAGAAAAGGAGAGAAGGAAAAGAAGAAAAACAGGAAGAAAAAAGAGAGAAAGAGAGAAGGAGAGAGGAGGAAAAGGAGGGGGAAAGAAAAAGAAGAAACAGGAGAAAGAGGAGAAGAGAGACAGAGCAAGGGAGAGAAGGAAGAGTGGGAAGAGGGGAAGAGAGAGAACAAGAGAGAGAAAGAAGAAAAGGAGTAGAGAGAGAAAGAGAGAGAAAGACAGTTAGAGAGAGAAGAATGATAGAGAGAGAAAGACAGAGAAAGAAGATGAGAGAGAGAGGAAAAAGAAAAGGGAGAGAAAAATAGAGAAGGAAGAGGATGATGAGGAGAAGAGAGAGAGAGAGAGAGAGAGAGAGAGAGAGCAGGAGACAGAAGAAGGAGGAATTGACAGAGACAGAGAGAGAAACAGATATATATATATATATATATATATATATATATATATATATATATATATATAGAGAGAGAGAGAGAGAGAGAGAGAGAGAGAGAGAGAGAGAGAGAGAGAGAGGGGGGGGGAGGGAGAGAGGGAGACGAGGAAGAAGATGGGAGGGGAGGAGAGAGAAGGAGAAGTAAGAGGAGAAGAGAGACAAAGAGAGATAGAGCAAGAGAGAGAAGGAAGAGTAGGAGAGAGAGAGAGAAGGAAGAGTAGGGGATACAGAGAAAGAAAGAGAGAGAGGGGGGAGAGAGAGGGGAGGAATATGAAGGGAAAGAAAGAGACAGAGGGAAAAGGGGGAAGAAAAGAGAGAGATATAGAAATAGAAACAGAGACATGGAGGAAAAGGAGAGGAGAGAGAGAGAGACAGAGAAGGAAGAGAAGAGAGAGAGAGAGAGAGAGAGAGAGAGAGAGAGAAAGAAGAGGAGGAAAGACAAACAGAGAGAACAAGAGAAGATGAGAGAGAGAGAGAGAGAGAGAGGGAGACACAATGAGAGGGTGAAGATGAATAGAGAGAAAGAGAGTCAAGAAAGAGAAGAGAGAAATAGCAGGAGAGAGAAGGAAGATGAAAGGGAAAGAGAGAGAGAGGGACAGACAGAGAAGGATGAGGTGGGGAGGGAGAGAGAGAGAGAGAGAGAGAGAGAGAGAGAGAGAGAGAGAGAGAGAGAGAGAGAGAGAGAGAGAGAGAGAGAGAGAGGGGGGGGGGAGGGGGGGACGGACAGTGAAGGATGAGGTGGAGAGAGCGAGAGAAGTAAGAGTTTGGGAGAAAGAGAGAAGAAAGAGGGAGAGGGAGGAATAGAGAAGGAAGAGGAGGAAGAGAGAGAAAGGGGAGAGAGAAGTAAGGGGAGGATAGAAAGAGAGAGAGAGAGAGAGAGAGAGAGAGAGAGAGAGAAGGAAAAGGAGGAGAGAGAAAGGGGGGAGACAGAAGGAAGAGATAAAGACAGGGAAGGTGGGAAGGAGGGAGAGAGGGAAAGAGAGAGAGGGGGGGAAAGAGAGATGGAGAAAGAAAGAGATAAGGAGAGAGAGGTACATCCATGAATACAAGTACATATACACATGTATATTGCACACTCACGCACACACACACACACACACACACACACACACACACACACACACACACACACACACACACACACACACACACACACACACACACACACACTTCAGTGAACGGACGGCGTAGAGGACGTTCTAAAGAAAAGTGAAAAATAGAGGATTCCAAAGCAAAGGAAGTACCTATTTTATTTGCAGGGTGGGGGGAAATTGCTCGTGGGGTAGAGGGAAAGTAGGGAAAGAGGAGAAGGGGAGGGATTGCTGAGGGAAATGGAAGGAAATGAGGAAGGAGAAGACTTGGCCCAGGCAGACAGACGAAATGTAAACATCAAAAAACGGCCCCCCGACCAGCTGAGTGACGACGAAATGTCTAATAAAAATGTAAAGATCAGAAACATAGATAAGAGCAGTACAATGGAAGGTGAGGATGATAATTTCAAAGGATTTAATGAAAGGGCGGCGGATACCAACCTCCCCCGACTGACAAAACTGGAGGAAAAACTTCAACAAATGTCTGACAACTGGGAAGTTAGGTTTGGCAAGATGACAAAAATCGCCGAGAGGTTTGAAAAATTGGAAAAACTAGAGAAGGCGAACAAAAACTTAACTGATGAAATAGAAGACCTTAAAAGACAGTTAAGAGAAGTAAAGGTGGAGAATGAGGAATTGAAGAGGAATAGTAAAGAAAACAGAGAGGCCATAACTAAAGAAGCTAAGAATTGGAAAGCAACCCAAGAAGACAATAAAGTTTCATTCACTGACATAGTCAAACAGCAATTGAAAGAACATACTGAAGACTCGGTTATTAAAGTGATGAGACAAAAGGTGAATATAGTAAGAGATTAGAGGAAAATGAAAAAGTAAGCCAATTACTAGAATCAGTTCAGGAAGATGAACCAGAAATTATGAAGCAAATCGAAGAGAAATTTAGACTTGGAAAGTATAGCACAGATAAGACCAGACCAATTAAGATTAAATTCAAGTCACAAACGACGGCAGAGAATATCTTATCCAAAACAGGGAAACTAGCAACAAGTGAACAATATAAAAAGGTATGGATAAAAAGGGAAATGAATAAAGAGGAAAGAGAGGAAGAAAAGCAGAAAAGACGTGAAGATAAGGAAAAAAAAACAAGAAAAGAACGGAGTCAGAAAAAGAGAGATTCTATTGGAGAGTAGTGAATATGAAACTAAAGAAAATCGACATACAAGAGAAAAACAATAGGGAAACAGAGAACACAATGGAAGTGACAGAAAACTAAGAGTGTCTTACACAAATATAGATGGATTAATTACAGGATTGAATGAGCTGAATGATTATTTGAAGGAAAAAGAACCAGACATAATGGGAATTGTAGAAACATAATTAAAAGGTCCACTACCACCCAACAGTGTAGGACATGATGCATATAATTATTGGATTAGAAACAGAGTGAAAAAGGAAGGGGGTGGAGTTATGTTCCTGACTAAGAAGGATATAAACGTGAAGTGTGTCACATATGGAAAGAATACAATAGAGATGATAATGATGGAAGTAGAAGACAGAGATAAGAAGAGCAGAAAGTTTGTGATAAATTATGTGCCCCCGAAAACAGCCTCATGGGAAGAGAGTGAACATAAAAGTATGTTAGAGGACACAAAGATAGCATTAAATAAGATCATGGAAGAGGGAGGAAGAATAGTTATAATGGGCGACTTTAATTGCAAAGAAATCTGCTGGGAAGAAATGACAGTAAAGGGTGGAGACGGCTCATGGGGAAACGCTCTACTTGAGATGGTTACTGACCATACAATGACACAATGGATACAGGAGAACAATAGGTATAGAAATGAAGAAGAGCCATCGAGACTAGACCTAATAATTACATCTGAACCTAGAATAGGGGACAAAATTGAATATAAAACACCAATAAGTAAAGGTGACCACATATTGATTGAACTGGAACTTAATGAAGAAAAATATATCAAAAGAAATGAACAATATAGAAAAGGAAGAATTATGTATGAAAAAACAAACTTTGATAGAATAAGAGAATTCTTTCAAAAGAAAAACTGGGAAGAAATATACAAAGAAGAAACAACAGTAGATGAGAAATGGAATATTTTGACAAAAATTTACAAAAAAGGAGTGGAAAAGTATGTCCCAAGACAAAAACAAGGAAAAGAATATGTAAAATGCTGGTACAACAAAAGCTGTAGGGAGTTAAAAGACAAAAGAGACAAAGCCTGGACCGGATGGAAAAAAGACAGAAGACCTGAAAAATGGAAAATATATACCGGTTATAGAAATGAATATGTACAAACGTGCAGAGAGGAAAAAAGAAAATATGAAAAAGATGTCATAGAAAAGTGTAAAGATCAACCAAAACTATTCTACAGATATGTAAACAATAAACTGAAAAACAAACAAGACTTGGAGAAATTAAGACAAGAGGGAGTTGAATACACTGAGGAAATGGAAATGGCGGAAATTATGAACAAACATTTTAAATCAGTGTTTACAAGGGAGAACATACAACCTGAAGAAATTGAATGGAAAGAGAAAGTCCCCCCTATGAAAGAAATAGAAGTAACAAAGAATGAAATATTGACACACTTGAGTAATCTTGATGTCAGAAAATCGCATGGACCAGATGATATAGCAAACTGGATTCTGAAAGAATGCAGGAATGAACTGGCAGACAAAATACATAGCATACTAAACAGTTCCTTGAAAGAAGGAAAAGTTCCAGAAGATTGGAAAAAAAGCAAATATAGTACCTATATATAAAGGAGGAAATAGAGAAGAACCTACCAACTATAGACCAGTCTCTCTAACAAGTACAATAGCAAAAATTTGTGAAAGAATTATCAAAAGTAGATGGGTAAAATATTTAGAAAAAAAACAAAGTGTTTAATCCAAGGCAATATGGATTCAGACAAGAACGATCATGCGTCACCAATTTAATATGTTTCTATTCAAGGCTAATAGATATAATACAAGAAAGAGATGGATGGGCGGACTGTGCATTTCTAGACCTAAAGAAAGCTTTTGACAAAGTACCACATAAGAAGTTGCTTAAGAAATTAGAAACTCAAGGAGGAATACAGGGTAAACTACTAAATTGGATGGAAGACTTTTTGCAAGAAAGAAAAATGAGAGTAGTGATAAGAAACCAGCACTCAAAATGGGATGAAGTAATAAGCGGTGTTCCGCAGGGAACAGTTCTGGCCCCAATAATGTTTGCTATATATATTAATGATATGGATGAAGGAATTGAAAGCTATATGAGCTTCTTTGCAGATGATGCAAAACTACTGAAAAGAGTGAAAACTGAAGAAGATTGTGAATCACTACAGAGAGATCTAAATAAAGTACAGGAATGGAGTAGGAAGTGGGAGATGGAGTTCAATACCAAAAAGTGTAGTATAATGGAATTTGGAAAAAGCAAAAACAGAATAACAGGGGCATATAAATTGGGAGAAGAAGGAATAAAAAAAGTAGAAAATGAGAAGGACCTGGGAGTCATTGTTATGAATAATATGCCACCTGAGAAACATATAAATAAGATTTTTGGAGAAACTTATAATTTGATAAGAACAATCAAAGTTGCATTTACATACCTGGATGAAGAAATGGTGAAGAAAATCCTAATCACCCTGATAAGACCAAGATTGGAATATGCAGCAACGATATGGTCACCAAGTACAAAAAAATGTATAAAAAAAAAACTTGAAAGAATACAAAGAGCAATTACAAAATTGGCACCAACAATCTCAAAACTATCATATGACGAGAGACTAGAAAAACTTGAACTACAGACACTAGAGCAAAGAAGAGAGAGAGGAGATTTGATAGCTATTTACAGAATCATGAAAGGCATAGAAGTTACTGATAGAGAGAATCTGATAAAATGGGATGACAGAAATACAAGAGGACACGGAAAGAAAATAAAAAAAGACAGCTATAGAAGAGATTTGAAAAAGAACAGCTTTCCCCACAGAGTAATAGACAGTTGGAACAAGTTAGATGAGAAAGTGGTGTGTGCAAAAACAATACATGAATTTAAAAATAGTTTAGATAAAATGAGATATGATGACGGGACACCACGAGCATAGCTCCCCTTCCCGTAAAATACAACTAGGTAAATACAACTAGGTAAATACACACACACACACACACACACACACACACACACACACATATATATATATATATATATATATATATATATATATATATATACATATATGTATATATATACATATATATATGTATATATATACATATATATATATATATATTTATATATATATATAATAAACAACATACTACATACGTATATATTATAAACATACATAAATACACACATAGTAAATACCGGTACATTGATGATACACACGAACATAATACATACATACATAAGTATACCAAAGACTTTTTCCCCCTACACGGAGGGTAGCCAAAAAGAAAAAGGCATAAGAACCACTCCCACCAATTCCATTTCCTATATATTCCACTCCCCTCCACCCTCCTCCCTACCTCTTATCTTGGCACCTCCTGGATGACGGGTCATCCCTGCATCCTGTCCACTGTCCACGAACATAATAAATACATATAAATACTTATATAGTACATAGATAATACATAGGTACATACATACACAGTACATACGTACATGATACAAATTAATACATACACAGTGCATACGTACATGATATAAATTAATACATACATAGTACATACGTACATACATAATACATAGGTACATACATACACAGTACATACGTACATACACAGTACATTTGTACATACATAATACATAGGTATATACATACAGTACATACGTACTTAACACAAACTGATACATACATAGTACATACGTAAACACATAGTACATACGTAGATACATGGTACATACATACATACACAGTAAATAGGTACATACATAATACATATGTAGATACAAATTACGTAGGTACATAGTACATAGGTACACACATAGTACGTTCGTAGATACATGGTACATACATAGTACATACATACATACATAGTAAATAGGTACATACATTGTACATACGTAGATACAAATTACGTAGGTACATAGTACATAGGTACACACATAGTACATGTGTACATACATGCAAAACCTATACAGTGCAATTCCATTCACTTGAGCTATCCTAGTCGGAGGCCATCTTGTCTAGTCCCTATAGTTCTGTCATGAAGTAAGATATATATTTTCTTACTTTCTAAAAAGAGAAAGGTTGAAAGGAAATGTTTATTTACAAACTCAATTATGAATTCCATCGTGGTGAGGGAGCGAGAGAGCACATTGCATTTTATTTCGTTTTTCGTTTTTGATTTATTTTTTCGACTTTCCATGATCGACGACTCGCTCCAATTGATATGACGTCATACCCGAGGCTCGTCTGACCGTTTGTAGGTAACATGCGAGTGGACTGCTTTACCGTATCATTGCCCATCACGTCCGTGCCCAAATCATTCCGAAGTTGTTTTAGTCCCTCAAGAAGACAGGATCTTGAAGAAGAAGTTCGTAAGGTCCTTTACCAAGAGGCACTATGCATCATTCAGTCTCAAAAAGCCACACTGAATCAATTAGACAATAAAATCAAATATACCCAAGCACATTCAGTGTCTCAAATGATGATGGAAAGGTTAATTTTTTATGTCATCGAGGAGTGTGTGAACGCCCCAAAACAGGATCTTCAAGAAGTTCGGCAGGTCCTTTACCAAGAGGCACTATGGCTCATTCGATCTCATAAAGCAAAACTAGACATATTAGAAAATAAAATTAAATATACCCAAGGAGATTCAGCATCTCAAAAGATGCTACAAGAGTTAATATTTCAAGTCATCGAGGAGTGTATGGACGCTCCAAAAGAAGAAAGTCCATTCATCAAAGTACGGCAAATCTGGAAAAAAGCCCATGGAGCTTTAAAGCAGAAGTATAAGAAAGCCGTCAAATCAATTAAGAAGAAGATTGAAAAATTCAACATTGAAAATCTAATGACAAACCCACAATGACCGATAAATTAAAATCTTTAAAAAAACGCGTCCGGTTCTGTAGGAGAACCGGACTTAATTGATCCCATTGAAGAAGGAATGACGCGGTTGTCCGTTTCCTGTCAGGACAAAGGTGTTTCAAGCAATAACCCAGCCCATTTTCAACAAGCCCAAAGAGGCTTGGAAAGCCCTTTGCACTTTGAGACTGCCTACTTTTCAGACCATTTTCATCATGCCCACAAGCTAGGAAACTGCCATATGCTTAGCCTGACCTTTTTTACAGCCCATGTCCATCATGCCCTGAGGGGCTAGCAAATCAACATGTGCACTCAAAGAGCACAAGTTCTGAAAAGGGGCTTAATTCAGACGCAGCCCCTTCAGACGACTCGCATGCAGTTTTAGCCCTTTCGACGAGGGATCAGTTTCCCTCAGCTGAATAAAATTGCCAGGAGGACCGAGAACCACAATCGTCAAAACCCATCGGCGGAAAGGTCGAGGAGGAGGAATTGGGCACGACAGCAGAACCAGCAACAAGGAGTTGCGAATCAAGAGAGCAACAGGACGGGTTCCATGGCCAAAGATTGAACTCACAAAACTCAAGACTTAGAAACCACGTAGTGGTGAGCGCTGAAGGAACGGTTGTTTTAAGTGAAGATGAGATACCTTTCTTGGTAGGGGTGATAGGTGGTAAAGGGACATGGAGCTGCCTAGTGTAGGCCCTACGGTCTCCTGAAGTCTCCTCCATTCTTACGTTCAGAAACCTTCCTCAGGCTGACACAACGTAGGCTGAGCCACGTCAGTGAAAGAAATCGCCTGGCGGCAGCATTAAGGAAGGAAAAAAAAGACCGACTGGTTAAAGAGGACCCGGTTAACCTCGGAAGAACCGGGTTAGGACCTCAGAGAGGTCCGTCTCCCTCCTCAGCTGTCGGAGGCGTCGGCCTCTGGAAGCGGACACTCGAGACCGACCACTGCCAGGAGTCAAAATTTCGTGAAGAAACTGCCTCCGACGTTTTTTCGAAAATCAATCGAATGACGCCCATGTTGCGGTGGGAGACTCCAGCAATGATGGGAGTAAGGAGGAGGAGGAGTAGGGGGAGAAGAACAAGAACAAGAACGAGAAGAACAAGAAGAGGAGAAAGAAGAAGATAAGAACAAGAGGGGAACAGGAAGAGGAGAACAAGAAGTGGATAAGGAGGAAGAAGAAGATGAAGAAAAGGAGTGAGGAATAGAAAGAAGAGTATGGAGGAGAGTGAGGAAGAGGAAGAGGATGAAGAAGAGATGTGAGAATGAGTAAGAAGAGGAGTGAGGATGAGGAAGAAGAAATGGATGAAGAAGAGGAGTGAGTAGGAGGAAGAAGAAGATGAAGATGATGATAAAATGGAGGAGGAAGAAGAGAGAAGGAAATAAGAAAAAGAGGAATAAAAAAGGAGAGAAGAGATAGAGAGAGAGAGAGAGAGGAGGAAGAGGAGGGGAAGGAGAGAAAAGGAAGAGGAGGAAGAGTAAAAGAGAGATAGAGAGCAAGAGAGAGAG
>NW_027467757.1:10000-12500 GCF_046742065.1 Oratosquilla oratoria | reverse complement strand
CAAAATGCAGTAACTCCCCATTGACATGGAAAGGAATGTGTTAATGTTCAAAGTCTCAAGAAAGAAATGGATAGTTTGAAAGAAGCAATATCTGAAATCAAACAAATGCTCAAAGATCTGGTAAGTACAAACAAGCATACTAGAATACCCACTGTTGATGATGAAGTGAGAAAAACACAAATGATCCTAGTAGCGAAGAAACGAGGCAAACTATGCTGAAACTACTGGAGTCGTAAGGAAAAAAAAAAAAAAAGAAGAAGAAGAAAAAAAAGGGGGAAAATTATTGGGATTCCTTTTTAGAAAGAATATCGACATCCATCCACAACACTTAAAGAAATATATAGTAATGTAAATAAGGCAAGAAGTGTACGGAAAAAGCAAGTAGCCCATCCCAACCCGTAAGAAAAAGCTAACAATCTTATGAATGACTGGGCAGAAATATCCCAAAGAGGAAGGAACCTACCCGAAGATTTTTAAGACTTTTAAGAAATATAAGTCACACGAGGCAGCAATTCGTTTTCAATCAAAGGTGTATAACTGATGACACTTGGATTCCTATCACAAAAGATAAACTGTTAAATAGCGTTAGGAATGGTAAATGCACCGCACCTGGCGAAGATGGGTTGACTCACAATGTAGTAAATTGTCTCGTCAGTATGGAAAATAGTCCGGTTTTAGATCTCTTCAATGTAAAATTTTCGAGCGGTGGGTTGCCCGTCGAATGGAAAACTGCTCTAATCACACGGGTCAAACAAACTGTGATTATAGGCCGATGTCGTTGATTGACATCTTGCCTATGTAAAAGAATGGAGCGAGTAGTGCTAAGCAGAATAATGTATAAGATAGATCATTTAATATGTAAAAATCGATATAGATATATGAAAGGTATAAGCACTACAGATTGTGTTATTAAATGTATGAGTAATGCAGAAATGAATGATAGACATTTTGTTGATTTAAAAGGTGCATTTGATAGAGGGAATGAAAATGTTATTTTGGAAGGATTAGTAAACAAAGGAATCAAAGGTAAATTTTGATCTTGGATAGCAGACTATCTTACTAGAAGAGGAAGAGCAAAAGTTTGATTTCAAGGGAACGAGTCAGATGGAATTGGGCACCCCACAAGGAGGAGCGTTAAGCCCAATGCTTTTTAATGTTCTCATGGATCAAATTGCAAGTTACAACTTTTCCTGCGGAGCTGAAATGATCGTTTATGCTGATGACATCCTTATACAATGCAAAATTAAAGAGACGATGAGTAATGCTTTAAGTGACCTACAATATGTATGTAAAATAGTGGGATTAGTTATAAATGAACATAAAACTAGATATAAAAGAAGAATGACAAACGATGAAGAGTTGTGGTTAAATGGAGTCAAGTTAGAAAAGGTGAATTGAACAGAATTGAAGACTTATAAATATCTTGGTATGTATACATCATTTAGTAGTACCAAAAGCCAAATATCACGTGTTAAAAACACATGTATGTCTAGACTCAGACCTATAAGCTTGATTTCAATCGTAGGAAAAATGATAGAAACTATCATCAGAGATGCTATCGAACATCATCTAGAAAGTAACTGTTTGATAAATGATAGCCAGCATGGATTCAGACGGAAACGTTCTTGCGTGACTAATTTACTCGAATTCTACAACACAGTCATCTCGAACTATGACAAAAGAAACAATATAGGTTTAATATATCTAGACTTTGCATAAGCTTTTGATACCGTCCTCCACGTAAGGCTACCTACTAAATCAGCTTCACATTGAGTAAGTGGTAGCCTATTAAGTTGGACTAGAAATGGGTTAAATGATCGAAAACAGAGTTGTTTTCAATGGTGAAACTTGTAGATGGAAAAATGTTACGAGTGGAGTTGCTCAGGGTTCCGTTCTTGGGCCATTTCTATTCATAGTATATATAAGTGATATAGACCACGGACTAAAATCTATTGTCTCCAAATTTGCTGATGATACAAAAGTGTGCGGAATGGCAAATGATCACTTAAATCAGTTAGATATTCAAGAAGATTTAGATAAACTACAGCAATGGTCTGAAAAGTGGCTAATGAAGTTTAACACAAGTAAATGCAAGGTTACGCACATAGGTAAAAATAACAGTAAGTACGATTACAAGTTATTTGGAAATTCGTTAACAAGAGTGGATAGTGGAAAGGATCTCGGCGTAATTATCAGTAACGATCTAAAATCATCTAAGCAGTGTATTTCAGCCTCTGAGAAAACAAATAAGATTCTAGGACTGATTGCGCGATCTTTTGACTTCAAAAGTCCATCTCTCATTAACAAGCTATACAAATCGTTAGTTGGTCCACATTTGGAATATGCTGTTTCCGTATGGTCACCGAATCTCATTAAAGACATTGACAGATTGGAAAAAGTACAACGGCGAGCCACAAAACTGATTCCAAATATCAAAACTAAATCATACGAAAATCGACTAAAACGTATGAATCTTCCCCCCCCTCCACCTAAAAAAGCG
>NW_027467757.1:0-5000 GCF_046742065.1 Oratosquilla oratoria | reverse complement strand
AAACTGATATTTACAAAGAGGAACCTATAATATACTACAAATGCAGCAGCAAATGGGGGCATATGGCATGGAAATACAATGAAAGCTTTAAGTGTGGGTATTGTGGTGAAAGACACGCGTCCAAAGAATGCATTGATAAAATGAACGAAAAAGTAAACGTAACACCACGATGCTGCCAACTGTGGAGGCTCGCACAATGCAAATTCTAAATTGTGTTCTAAACGAGCCCAGGAAGCGAGTTCCAAAGAAAAACTTGTACCTCAGAACCAGGTCGTAAACAGTCATTTCGATGAAATCCCAAGTATACCTGTCAATGTTGGATGCGAAAAAATATATATTAATGATAAAAAAAAAAATTATAATACAAATAATAATACATAAAAGAAATGCATAGGTATAGTTAAATAATAAACAAACAGGTAAATAGTAAATAATAAATTGACAGATAAATAATAATAAATGAAAATCAAGCAAATAAACAAACAAATAATAACACACAAATAATCAAATAATATAAAATAAATGACAGTCAATTTCAGTGGGACCCAATGGGTATCAGAGGTAAGAATTTAGAGAGATGGGGCAGTCTGCCTAATCAGTTCAATAATATCGTCTGCCACGAACCAGAATGAAATATATAGAGAGCGTCAAGGATGTTGAAGGATAATGTGAAACTGACCTTTGCAAAAGGGTTGGATAGACCTTCATATACATACCTGAAAAAGAAATATAATCATTAATAATTATAGTAATAACTAAAATAATCATATATTAAAGCAAATAAGGAGAGAGAGAGAGAGCGAGAGGAGAGAGAGAGAGAGAGAGGAGAGAGTGGAGAGAGAGAGAGAGAGAGAGGATATAAGGAAGAGGAGGGGAGAGAAAGAGAGAGAGAAGGAACAGGAGGAAGAGGAGAATAGATAAAGAGAGAAAAGAAAGAGGGGGAGAGAGGACTAGAAAAGGAAGAGGAAGAGTCGAAGTAGGAGAAGGAGAAGAGAGAGAGAGAGAGAGAGAGAGGGAAGCGAGTTCCAAAGAAAAACTTGTACCTCAGAACCAGGTCGAAAACAGTCATTTCGATGAAATCCCAAGTATACCTGTAAATGTTTGGGAAAATAGGACTAGAGTAGCAGCACTTAAGGGCAAACAAGGTTATTAGAACAAAATGCAGTAACTCCCCATTGACATGGAAAGGAATGTGTTAATGTTCAAAGTCTCAAGAAAGAAATGGATAGTTTGAAAGAAGCAATATCTGAAATCAAACAAATGCTCAAAGATCTGGTAAGTACAAACAAGCATACTAGAATACCCATCGTTAATGATGATGAGAGAAAAACACAAAAGATCCTCGTAGCCAATAAACGACGCAAACTATGCTTAAACTACTGTATTCGTAAAAAAAAAAAAAAAAAAAAAAAAAAAGGGGGAAAATTATTGGGATTCCTTTTTAGAAAGAATATCGACATCCATCCACAACACTTAAAGAAATATATAGTAATGTAAATAAGGCCAGAAGTGTACGGAACAAGCACGTAGCCCATCCCAACCCGAAAGAAAAAGCTAACAAACCTTATGAATGACTGGGCAGAAATATCCAAAAGAGGAAGGAACCTACCCGAAGATTTTTTAGACTTTTAAGAAATATAAGTCACACGAGGCAGCAATTCGTTGTCAGTCAAAGGTGTATAACTGATGACACTTGCATTCCTATCCACAAAAGATGAACTGTTAAATAGCGTTAGGAATGGTAAATGCACCGCACCTGGCGAAGATGGGTTGACTCACAATGTAGTAAATTGTCTCGTCAGTATGGAAAATAGTCCGGTTTTAGATCTCTTCAATGTAAAATTTTCGAGCGGTGGGTTGCCCGTCGAATGGAAAACTGCTCTAATCATACAGGCCGAACAAACTGTGATTATAGGCCGGTGTCGTTGATTGACATCTTGCCTATGTAAAAGAATGGAGCGAGTAGTGCTAAGCAAATAAGGTATAAGATAGATCATTTAATATGTAAAAATCTATATAGATATATGAAAGGTAAAAAGCCCTGCAGATTGTGTTATTTAATGTATGAGTATTGCTGAAATAAATTATAAACATTTTGTTGATTTAAAAGGTGCATTTGATAGAGGGAATGAAAATGTTATTTTGGAAGGATTAGTAAACAAAGGAATCAAGGGTAAATTTTGATCTTGGATAGCAGACTATCTTACTAGAAGAGGAAGAACAAAAGTTTTATTTCAAGGGAACGAGTCAGATGGAATTGGGCACCCCACAAGGAGGAGTGTTAAGCCCAATGCTTTTAATGTTCTCATGGATCGCAAATTGCAAGTTACAACTTTTACTACGGAGCTGAAATGATCGTTTATGCTGATGACATCCTTATACAATGCAAAATTAAAGAGTCGATGAGTAATGCTTTAAGTGACCTACAATATGTATGTAAAATAGTGGGATTAGTTATAAATGAACATAAAACTAGATATAAAAGAAGAATGACAAACGATGAACATATGTGGTTAAATGGAGTCAAGTTAGAAAAGGTGAATTGAACAGAATTGAAGACTTTATAAATATCTTGGTATGTATACATCATTTAGTAGTACCAAAAGCCAAACATCACGTGTTAAAAACATATGTATTAGTTCTAGACTCAGACCTATAAAGCGTAACTTCAATCGTAGGAAAAAATGATATAGAAACTATCATCAGAGGATGCATATCGAAACATCATCTAGAAAGTAACTGTTTGATAAATGATAGCCAGCATGGATTCAGACGGAAACGTTCTTCTTGCGTGACTAATTTACTCCGAATTCTACAAACACAGTCATCCTCGAACTATGACAAAAGAAACAATATAGGTTTAAATATATCTAGACTATTGCATAAGCTTTTTGATACCGTCCCCTCACACGTAAGGCTACCTACTAAATCAGCTTCACATTGAGGTAAGTTGGGTAGCCTATTAAGTTGGACATAGAAATGGGTTAAATGATCGAAAACAGAGAGTTGTTTTCAATGGTGCAAAGCTTGTAGATGGAAAAAATGTTTACGAGTGGAGTTGCTCAGGGTTTCCCGTTCTTGTGGCCATTTCTATTCATAGTATATATAAGTGATATAGACCACCGGACTAAAAAATTCTATTGTCCTCCAAATTTTGGCTGATGATACAAAAGTGTGCGGAATGGCAAAAATGATCACCTTAAATCAGTTAGGATATTCAAGAAGATTTAGATAAACCTGCACAGTCAATGGTCTGAAAAGTGGCTAATGAAGTTTTAACACAGGTAAATGGCAAGGTTACCGCACTTGGGTAAAAATAACAAGTAAGTACGATTACGAGTTATTTGTGGGAAATTCGGTTAACAAGAGTGGATAGTGGGAGAAGGATCTCGAGGCGTAATTATCAGTAAACGATCTAAAATCATCTAAGCAGTGTATTTTCAGCCTCTGAGAAAAACAAATAAGATTCTAGGACTGATTGCGCGAATCTGTTGACTTCAAAAGTCCATCCGCTCATTAACAAGCTATACAAATCGTTTAGTTTGGTCCAGCATTTGGAATATGCTGTTTCCGTATGGGTCACGCGAATCTCATTAAAGACATTGACAGATTGGAAAAAGTACAAAACGGCGAGCTACAAAACTGATTCCAAAAATTATCAAAACTAAATCATAGCGAAAATCGACTAAAACGTATTGAATCTCCTCCCCCCCCCGCTAAAAAAAAGCGTAGACTCAGAAGTGAACCTTAATACAGGTTTTTAAGATTCTAAACGGAATTGACAACATCAAAAGTGACAAAATTTTCACACAAAATAATACTGGTCTCTAAACTGTCAGGAAATAGATTTAATTTGGAAGTGGGTAGAAACAACTTGGCCCGAACCGTGTGGTTTAATGAATGGAAATAGACTTCCTGCAGCAGGCAAGTGCAATGTAGTTCAGGTTCGAAGTTTTTAAGGATTCGTTTAGATAAACATCTAAGCAAGATGCTCGTAATGGACTGTCCATATTTACTTGATACTATTTGTTTGCTAATCATTATTCTGTTTTACTTATTAATTTGCTTGATTTTCATTTATTATTAGTTATCTGATCAATTTATCATTATTTACTATTTACCCTGTTTGTTCATCTATTTAAACTATGACCTAATGCATTTATTTACTTACAAGAGGATTACAAAAGGCGGAGCATGCCGACAGGAGACCTTTTGATCCATATCTAGGTCGGATTGCGAAAGAAAAAGGAAGATCATATTTAATAATAAAATAATAAATTTAAAAAATATGATTAATGTAATATAACAAATAAAATACATAATACTATAAATCAACTGCAACAGTAGGTATAGTTAAAGAATAAAACAAACAGGTAAATAGTAAATAATTAATAAATTGACATATAACTAATATTAAATAAAAAATCGAGACAGACAAATAGATAACAAAACAAAAACAAATAATATAAGATAAATTATAAATCATTACAGCATCTTACTTAAAGGTATTTATCTACAATGATTCTTAAAGCTTTGAACTGAAACTACATTGCACTAACTGTGCAGGAAGTTTTATTCCATTCATTAACTACACGGTTGGCAAAGTTTGTTTCTTCTACCTACTTTGCAAATTGAAATCTATTTCCGGACAGTGAGACCAATTGTTTTCCATTGTCTGATTCTCATTCAATGTAAAAATTTGGTCACTTTTTTGATGTTGTCCAATTCCCATTTAGAATCCTTAAAGAACCTTATCAAGTCATCCATCTGAGTACTAAAGCGCTTTTTTTAGGGAAAACAGATTCATATGTTTGAGTAGTCCGATTTTCGTATGATTTAGTTTTTGATATTTGGAATCAGTTTTGTGGCTCGCGCCGTTGTACTCTTTCCAGTCCTGTCAATGTCTTTAATGAGATTCGGTGACCGATTTACGGAAACAGCGATATTCCAAATGTTGGACGAACTAACGATTTTATATAGCTTGTTAATGAGTGATGGAC
>NW_027467756.1:630000-640000 GCF_046742065.1 Oratosquilla oratoria | reverse complement strand
ACTGCACGGCAAGAGCTCCATCTCTTTATGGAGTACTGTTCTAGAGGCGATCTGCACAGTGCGATCAACAAAAGCCTCACAACTGAGGACGCCCTCGGCTACTTCCATTAGCTTATGTCTGGTGTGGAGCACCTCCACGCAAGGGGCGTCGCGCACCGGGACCTCAAGCCGGCAAACCTTCTCCTGACGGAGGACAAGATCCTCAAGATGACTTCGGCTTGGCCGATCTCTTCGTGGTCAAGGGCGAGGAGGTCCGACTCCAAGGGACTGTTGGCACTCCGGCTTACATGGCACCGGAGGTCCTCAGCGGGTCGACCTACCTCGGCCCTCCAGTTGACCTCTGGTCATGCGGGGTCATCCTTGTCAACCTGCTGACCAGAAGGTAGCCCTGGGGTCAGGCCGTATAGGAGGATGACTCTTACAGAATGTGGGTCCAAAAGGACCCAAAGTTGATGGAATTGCCATCCTGGAGCGAACTCGGCATTTCTTCTCGGTCTGTGGTACACCACCTTCTAGAACCAGACCCGCTCCACAGGATTTCTGGATGGAGGAAATTTTGTTAAGAAAAACTAAAGGAAAATCAAAGTCTCTGCCATGTCAAAGGCCAAATTACCATGCACGCCCCAATCCTCTAAAAGTGAAAAAATACACTTAATCGGCTCATAAAAGAAGCAACAATTCAATGAAGTATGTGTACAAGAATAATGGTATCGTAAAACAAAAAGTATCCCAGCAAAACCATTAAATGCACAATTAGTCCTCCATATTCCCATGACTGGGGCAATCCAGTGCAAAGACGTATGAAAAAGAATACTAAGAAAAGAAGATCATCGCCTCAATAAAAGAAAAGGAGAAAAGAAATATACGAAAATGGGAACCAGGCAGAATTATTACAAAACAAGGAAATAAAAGCCTCCTTTTTGCCTTTCGAAAAGGGATAGGGTTTCCCTCAGCTGAATAAAACCGCCACATACGTCAACATGAATATACAAATCTCTACCGTTCTGGCAACAGCCGACGCGAGGAAAACCCAGGTGGACATCTGTTGACTGTGAAGGCGCTCTGTGCGCTTTTACCAGGAATAGAGCTGAACTGGGGAAAATGGTACAGAATGGGGACAAACAACAGCAACAGCAGAGGGAGGTGGACGGCTGTTATAGCATCGGGTCAGAGTGACGGAGAGAGAAAGAGAGTTAGGGATGGGAAGAGGAATAGGACAAAGAAGAGAAGAAGCACCAGTAAGAAGTAATGCAAGTAGGAGGAAAAGCGGAAGGGAATGAATAGGATGGAAAGAAGGAGAAGGAGGATTGGGAGGAACAGGATTAGGAAGATTTGGAAAGAAAGGAATTGTGAGAAAAAAGAAGAGGTGGTGGTGGCAAATTATAAAAAGAAAAAAATGAAGAACAATAATGCTTATAAAAAAAAGAGGAAGTATGACGAAAGAATAGGAGGGATAGAAGGAGAATGAGGATTAGGAGGAACAGGATCAGGAAGGTTTAAAAGGAAGGGCAGGGTGAGAAATACGAAGAAATGACGGTGGCAAATTATAAAAAGAAAAAAATGAAGGACTATAATGATATAAAAAAAAAAAAAAAAATGAGGTACGACTCCCATGCAGCAAACTGACTGACTGATTGACGGACTGACCGATTCATTAATTCACTTCGACTCAGTTAAAGACCGAATCTCGGGCAGTAGGGGTCACGAGTCTTCAGGCAGAGGAATCGTTTACGTGGAACGTTCCTAAATCTGCCGAAGCGAAGACGCGAAAGCGATTTTCCGATCAATGAGTGTCGACTAAGTTATGAACCTCTAGGAGATTTCAAGGATCCATTGCCTCTCACATCCCCGTTTTGGTACCTCGTCCTTACCTCCCAAGCCTCCAGTGTTTCAATACCTAAGAACTTATTGGGTTTCACGGTGGTATTCTTAAAAAAAAAAAAAAAAAAAAAAAAAAAAAAAAATTATTCCTTATATAAATCTTATATAAATCCTTGGAAGGGAAAGGTCTATATAAGGAAATATTTTTTCTTTTGAGAATACCACCGATTATTACGGTGGTATTCCCCCCTAAAATTTTCCTCAAATAAATCTTCCCTTTCCAAAGATTTATATATATTTTTTTCTTTCTTTTAAGATTACCACTGTTAGTTCTTCGTGATTTCTGCGGGTGTCATTTCCCCAAAACTTAAGTAATCTTCTTGACTCCATTAATTCTAAAGTGTTCCGCATGTGGGTGGGGTTCATTAGGATCATTTTTGCTTCCTGGGGCTTCTCTTCAGGTGAATATAATTGCTTAGCATCTGACATGATATCATTTGTCTGTTTGTTTTTTATCATTTGATTGATTGTCATTTATTATTATTTATCTATCAATTTATTATTATTTACTATTTACCTGTTTGTTTATTATTCAACTTTACCTGTTTATTTATTTATTTTATGTACTATTATAATCTTTATCTATTTATTTACTTATCATTGTTATAACCTTTTTCGCATCCGACCTATTTATGGACCAAAAGGTCTCCTGTCGGCATGTTCCTCCTTTGTAATCCTTTACAATGGTAAACATACAACAATTGCTGGTTAGTGAAAAAAGTTGGCCGATGTAGATTTTACGTAGTTTTCTTTGCTTGGTATATCCCCCCCTTAGCTGAACAAAGTCAATTTAGGTAATGAAAGAGTTAATTGCTGAGAGGGGTTGTTATCGAATATATGGATGAATAATTCATGCACGTGTTATCTGCTTTTGCATTCATTAAACATATAAGTAAAGATGGCTTATGATACCAATTATTTCTATTCGTTCCCTTTGTATGTAAGGCTACTAAATGCTTTTGTATATCTTCTACACTGTATAACTAATAAAGGCTTATGTCTATATATTCTAAAACGTATGTAAGGCTACTAAAGGCTTCTGTATATCTCCTACACAGCAAAAATAAAAGAGGTTTATGTCTATATACTATATTCTAAACTTATGGTCCTCAAAAAAAAAAAAAAAAAAAAAAAACTGCCGTATCGTTAAATCGATATAATTTGACATTTCACCTAAAGTCCACCGGTATCATAGAATTTCATGGGGTCATTTCAGTCACTTGGTCCAATGTGGCAATCCTCTCTTTCACAAGAACTGTCTAGCTTTCGTAATCGTGACGTGCTGCTAATGGAAGATTTCAATTTCACCTATGTTAACTGGACAACCACTGAGCATGGCAGTGTAGACCTTCTCGGTGACAATCGCTTGGTGCATCAAATAAGAGCACACTTACTGGTCAATAACCACAAAAGTATAACAACTAATGAAGCTGGTGAAGATATTACATGTGATAATCACAACCTAAGTGAATCTGCAAAATGTTTCAGAACAGAGTATCTGTACAATACTCATTTTATTGATCTATATTGAGAGGTTTGGCTTAAAGTCATCCAGACTTTAAGTGAACATTTTGTGAGTCACTTGTGAGAAATATTTCAAAACATACATAAAGAAATTATTTATATACACATTCCATTTAGGGAAAGACACCCTTTAAATATAAGAATGGATTCTATTAATGAAAAACGTGTATTAGGGAAAAAAGCAAAGATATCATGAATGTAGGAAATATATAAAGCAAATACTTTAGATATTTTGAAGACGTTAAAAAAGAGACTGAATATATTTTGAGATGAAGTATTTGTGGAATATTATAAATATTGTATGAAGGAATAGAGTGAGAAATGTTTAAGAAAGAGAGCAAAATTAAAAAAATCACACACACACACATACACACACAAACACACGTACATATATATATATATATATATAGTACATACACACACACAAATATACATATATATATACATATATATATATATATGTATATATATACATATATATATACATATATATGTATATATATACATATATACATGTATATATATACATATATACATGTATATATATACATATATATATGTATATATATACATATATACATGTATATATATACATATATACATGTATATATACATATATATACATCTATATACATATATATACATATATATATGTATATATATATATATATATGTATATATATATATATATATATATATATATATATAGTGAGAAAGCTTATAACGTTATTTTGGATTAATTTTGTATCCAAATTTTTATTCGTCTCAACGTCTGGGAGAGTAGACAAACCAGCCGCAAACGAGGCAAAACTCGGATGTCAAAGACGTTCCATCTTCTTTATAGTCTTTCGCCAAGGTATTTTATATTTTGTACGAGAACACTTCAAGATGATCAAGAAATTCTGGAAACGCTTTGGATATCGACGACGCCCTCCAGGAAAACAGGAGCAGGACGGAAATAAGAATGGAGCAGCGAGGAAGCTCCTGGTTCGATTCAGTGCACTTTTCGTCAGTTTGTGCGGATGCACCTCCTCACGGCCGAGCAAAGAAGAGATTCCTCAGAGCCCCATCGAGAAGACGCCGACGGAGACGATGCTTCGGGCAAATAGGAAACAAGCTCGTGCCTTCAAGACCCAAGACTGGACCACCTCAGGAGTTCTTGGTACAGGCTCCTTCGGCAAGGTGGTCCTACTGAAGAACGAGGCCAAGAGCGCAAACATCGCCAAGAAGGTGGTAAGTCAGAAGACCACCAAAGGCCTTTACTTCGGCGAGGAAGTCGTTCACTTCCAGATCAAACACCCGCACGTCATTAACCTCTTCTGCTGGGAAAGACAAGTCAACAGGAGCGGGTACACTGCACGGCAAGAGCTCCATCTCTTTATGGAGTACTGTTCTGGAGGCGATCTGCACAGTGCGATCAACAAGAGCCTGACAACTGAGGACGCCCTCGGCTACTTCGATTAGCTCATGTCTGGCGTCGAGCACCTCCATGCCAGGGGCGTCGCGCACCGGGACCTCAAGCCGGCAAACCTTCTCCTGACGGAGGACAAGATCCTCAAGATCGCCGACTTCGGCTTGGCCGATATCTTCGTACTCAAGGGCGAGGAGGTCCGACTCCAAGGGACTGTTGGCACTCCGGCTTACATGGCACCGGAGGTCCTCAGCGGGTCGACCTACCTCGGCCCTCCAGTTGACCTCTGGTCATGCGGGGTCATCCTTTTCAACCTGCTGACCAGAGGGTAGCCCTGGGGTCAGGCCGTATAGGAGGATGACTCTTACAGAATGTGGGTCCAAAAGGACCCAAAGTTGATGGAATTGCCATCATGGAACGAACTCGGCATTTCTTCTCGGTCTGTTGTATACCACCTTCTAGAACCAGACCCGCTCCACAGGATTTCTGGATGGAGGAAATTTTGTTAAGAAAAACTAAAGGAAAATCAAAGTCTCTGCCATGTCAAAGGCCAAATTACCATGCACGCCCCAATCCTCTAAAAGTGAAAAAATACACTTAATCGGCTCATAAAAGAAGCAACAATTCAATGAAGTATGTGTACAAGAATAATGGTATCGTAAAACTAAAAGTATCCCAGCAAAACCATTAAATGCACAATTAGTCCTCCATATTCCCATGACTGGGGCAATCCAGTGCAAACACGTATGAAAAAGAATACTAAGAAAATAAGATCATCGCCTCAATAAAAGAAAAGGAGAAAAGAAATATAAGAAAATGGGAACCAGGCTGAATTGTTACAAAACAAGGATATAAAAGCCTCTTCTTCGCCTTTCGAAAAGGGATAGGGTTTCCCTCAGCTGAATAAAACCGCCAGATACCTCAACATGAATATACAAATCTCTATCGTTCTGGCGACAGCCGACGCGGGGAAAACCCAGGTGGTCGGAGGACATCTGTTGACTGTGAAGGCGCTCTGTGCGCTTTTACCAGGAATAGAGCTCAACTGGGGAAAATGGTACAGGATGGGGACAAACAACAGCAACAGCAGAGGGAGGTGGACGGCTGTTATGGCATCGTGTCATAGTGACGGCGAGAGAGAATTAGGAGTGGGAAGAGGAATAGGATAAGGAAGAGAAGAAGGAGGGAAAGAAGGAGGAGGAGGTAATCTTAAGAATATATATATATTCCTTATATAAATCTTATATAAATCATTGGAAGGGAAAGATTTACATAAGGAAATATTTTTTTTAAATACCACCGTAAGATTCTTACTATGATGTGGTTTAACGTCACAAACTATCCCCTATCGGAAGGCTAGGACGGTGCCCCTCACAAAAGATTTCGTAGCGTTTGATTAAACCATGGCCTTGTTTCAACTTCGCCGGTGGCAGGGTTCGAACCACCAATCCCTTGACCTTCGCTGCAAGTAACAACACCTTATATAAATCTTTCCCTCCCAAGGATCTATACAAAAGTTATATACTGATTTTTTCTTTTTCTTTTTAAATGATACCACCGTTAGTTCTTCGGAACTTCTGTAGGTGTCACTTCCTCAAGATTTAAGTGAACTTATCGGCTCCATATTCTCCTAAAGTATTCTGCATGTGGGTGGGATTTATTAGGATCCTTTTTGCTTCCTGGGGCTTCTCTTCAGGTGAATAAAATTGCTTATTATTTGTCTGTTTATCATTATTTGATCAGTTATCATTTATTATTATATATCTGTCAATTTATTATTTTTTACTATTTACCTGTTTCTTTATTATTTCACTTTACCTGTTTATTTGTTCATTTATTCATTTATTTTATTTATCATTATATTATAATTCTTATTTATTTATCTATTTACTTATAATTGTATATTTTTTCGCATCCGAGCTAGTTATGGACCAAAAGGTCTCCTGTCGGCATGCTCCTCCTTTGTACTCCTTTGTATTGGTAAACATGCAAAAATTGCTGGTTAGTGAAAATTTTGGCCGACACAGATTCTATTTTTTTTTCTTTCCTTGGTATTTGCTGAAGAAGGAGGTAATGAAGGAGTTAATTGTTGAGAGGGGTCGTTATTGAGTACACGAATGAATAATTCATGCACATGTTATCCGCCTTTGCATTCATTAAACATATAAGTAAAGATGGTTTATGATACCAATTATGCGTATTCGTTCCCTATGAATGTAGGGATACTAAATGCTTCTGTATATCTTCCAAACTGTAAAACTAATAAAGGCTTATGTCTATATATTCTAAAACGTATGTAAGGCTACTAAAGGCTTCTGTATATCTCCTACACAGCAAAAATAAATGAGGTTTATGTCTATATACTATATTCTAAACTTATGGTCCTCAAAAAAAAAAAAAAAAAAAAAAAAAAATGCCGTAGCGTTAAATCGATGTACTCTGACATTTCACCTAAAGTCCACCGGTATCATAGAAATTCATGGGGTCATTTCAGTCACTTGGTCCAATGTGACAATCCTCTCTTTCACAAGAACTGTCTAGCTTTCGTAATCGTAACGTGCTGGTAATGGAAGATTTCAATTTCACCTATGTTAACTGGACAACCACTGAGCATGGCAGTGTAGACCTTCTCGGTGACAATCGCTTGGTGTATCAAATAAGAGCACACTTGCTGGTCAATAACCACAAAAGTATAATAACGGATGAAGCTGGTGAAGATATTACATGTGATAATCACAACCTAAGTGAATCTGCAAAATGTTTCAGAATAGAGTATCTGTAAAATACTCATTTTATTGATCTATGTTGAGAGGTTTAGCTCAGAGTCATGTAGACTTTAAGTGAACATTTTGTGAGTCACTCGTGAGAAATATTTCAAAACATACATAAAGAAATTATTTATATACACATTCCATTTAGGGAAAGACACCCTTTAAATATAAGAATGGATTCTATTAATGAGAAACGTGTATTAGGGAAAAAAGCAAAGATATCATGAATGAAGGAAATATATAAAGCAAATACTTTAGATATGTGGATGGCGTTAAAAAAGAGACCGAATATATTTTGAGATGAAGTATTTGTGGAATATGATAAATATTGTAAGAAGACATAGAGCGAGAAATTTTTAAGTAAGACAGAGAGCAAAATATGAAAAAATCAGACACACACACACACAAACACACGCACACACACACACAAACATACGTACATGTATATATATATATATATATATACATATATATATGAATATATATATATATATACATATATATATGAATATATATATATATATATATATATATATATGTGTGTGTGTGTGTGCGTATGTGTGTGTGTGTGTGTGTGTGTGTGTGTGTGTGTGTGTGTGTGTGTGTGTGTATATGTGTGTATATATATATATGTGTGTGTGTGTGTATATATATATATATATACATATATATATAATATATATATATATATATACATATATATATAATATATATATATATATATATATATATATATATATATATATATATATATAGTGAGAGAGCTTATAACGTCATTTTGGATTAATTTTATATCGAAAATTTTATTCGTCTCATGCTCCGGTACAGGAGACAAATCAGCCACAAGTGAAGCAAAACTTGGATGTCAAAGACGTTCCATCTTCTTTATAGTCTTACGCTAAGGTATTTTATATTTTGTACGAGAACACTTCAAGATGATCAAGAAATTCTTGAAACGCTTTGGACATCGACGACGCCCTCCAGGAAACCAGGAGCAGAACGGAATTAAGAATGGAGCAACGAGGAAGCTCCTGGTTCGACTTGGCGCCTTTTTCGTCAGTTTGTGCGGATGCACCTCTTCACGGCCGAGCGAAGAAGAGATTCCTCAGAGCCCCATCGAGAAGACACCCACGGAAACGATGCTTCGGGCTAATAGGAAACAAGCTCGTGTCTTCAAGACCTACGACTGGACCACCTCAGGGGTTCTTGGTACAGGCTCCTTCGGCAAGGTGGTCCTTCTCAAGAACAAGGCCAAGAGCGCAAACATCGCCAAGAAGGTGGTAAGTCAGAAGACCACCAAAGGCCTTTACTTCGGCGAGGAAGTCGTTCACTTCCAGGTCAAACACCCGCACGTCATTAACCTGTTCTGCTGGGAAAGACAAGTCAACAGGAGCGGGTACACTGCACGGCAAGAGCTCCATCTCTTTATGGAGTACTGTTCTGGAGGCGATCTGCACAGTGCGATCAACAAGAGCCTCACAACTGAGGACGCCCTCGGCTACTTCCATTAGCTGATGTCTGGCGTCGAGCACCTCCATGCCAGGGGCGTCGCGCATCGGGACCTCAAGCCGGCAAATCTTCTCTTGACGGAGGACAAGATCCTCAAGATCGCCGACTTCGGCTTGGCCGATCTCTTCGTGCTCAAGGGCGAGGAGGTCCGACTCCAAGGGACTGTTGGCACTCCGGCTTACATGGCACCGGAGGTCCTCAGCGGGTCGACCTACCTCGGCCCTCCAGTTGACCTCTGGTCATGCGGGGTCATCCTTTTCAACCTGCTGACCAGAGGGTAGCCCTGGGGTCAGGCTGTATAGGAGGATGACTCTTACAGAATGTGGGTCCAAAAGGACCCAAAGTTGATGGAATTGCCATCCTGGAGCGAACTCGGCATTTCTTCTCGGTCTGTTGTACACCACCTTCTAGAACCAGACCCGCTCCACAGGATTTCTGGATGGAGGAAATTTTGTTAAGAAAAACTAAAGGAAAATCAAAGTCTCTGCCATGTCAAAGGTCAAATTACCATGCACGCTCCGATCCTCTAAAAGTGAAAAAAAATACAGTTAATCGGCTCATAAAAGAAGCAACAATTCAATGAAGTATGTGTACAAGAATAATGGTATCGTAAAACAAAAAGTATCCCAGCAAAACCATTAAATGCAGAATTAGTCCTTCATATTCCCATGCCTGGGGCAATCCAGTGCAAACACGTATGAAAAAGAATACTAAGAGAAGAAGATGACGCCTTAATAAAAGAAAAAGAGAAAAGAAATATACCAAAATGGGAACCTGGCAGAATTGTTACAAAACAAAGACATAAAAGCCACCTTTTCGCCTTTCGAGAAGCGATAGGGTTTCCCTCAGCTGAATAAAACCGCCAGATACCTCATCATGAATTTACAAATCTCTACCGTTCTGG
>NW_027467756.1:600000-607500 GCF_046742065.1 Oratosquilla oratoria | reverse complement strand
CACACACACACACACACACACACACACACACACACCACACACACACAAACACACACACATATCTGCCTTACCACAAAAAGCTAATGCACGCAACCCCTACCTGTCCTAAACCCGCACTATTCCTCACCAATTATATATACACATATACACGTGTGTGTGTGTGTGTGTGTGTGTGTGTGTGTGTGTGTGTGTGTGTGTGTGTGTGTGTGTGTGTGTGTGTGTGTGTGTGTGTGTGTGTGTGTGTGTGTGTGTGTGTGTGTGTGTGTGTGTGTGTGTGTGTGTGTGTGTGTGTGTGTGTGTGTGTGTGTATGTGTGTGGGGGTGGGTGGAAGTAGGGTATTTATTGTTGATGGTGAGAATTAGTTCCATATCTCTCTCTCTCTCTCTCTCTCTCTCTCTCTCTCTCTCTCTCTCTCTCTCTCTCTCTCTCTTTCTCTTTATCCTCACACACAATCCCACAAGTATACAATTATTTTGAAAGGATTGGCTGTATTAATGGCATAGATATTTCTAATTTGTTATTCTTCGTCTAGTTCATTTCGATCGCTATACTAAGCCACTTAGATCAATTTTCTTGACTACATTCAAGTATTATGGTCCTCTATTGCCATAGCTTCATAGCTTTCTCTTGATCCTGTACTTCGCATTGCAAACGTTTTCTTGATATATGTTGGTCATTGTTTTACAAATTTTCTATCTCTTCGTTCATAAAAGTTTTATGAAAATATAAATCGGAAATTAATTGAATCAATGAACTAGGAAGAGAAAATAGTTCTCGTAAAAGTAATTCTTTTTCTTTCATATTTCAAAAATTGAAAATGAAAAAAAGTGATTCTCTATTAAACATTTTCCCTCCACAAGAGCACATATAGAATTTCATTTTTTCTAATGGCGGCTGCTCACTGTCTCAGAAAGCCAAGGAAGCTTTTAGACTGGAAGTCCACATGTCATAAATGTCTCTCTCGTCTCTAAATATAACCGGGAGCGTCTTATTTATTCATTTTAATTTAGTTTCATTTTGCGTGTCCATCACAATCTCTTACGCGAACATCGAGTTCTTTGTGACCTCTTGCAGTCCAGTGACCTCCTCGTGCGTCTTGTTCTTGTTTAGAATAAATGGACTAATTCGGTTTGGGTTATAGTCTTTGTCTTTTATGCATCTCAAACCATCAAGATGATATCTTCATGATTAGATCTAACATGTATTTGATTTAAATAAGGTGATAAGAGCAATGACCACTTGGAAAAAGAAACTAACGAAGCAGAGCGCTTTCGTATATTACATCTTCAGTGCAAAAAGTACATGTACCTTTTGCACTGAAAACGTAATATACGAAAGCGCTCTACTTCGTTAGTTTCTTTTTCCAAGTAGTCTACTTTGTATAAGTGAACACACGTACCCGTGTTCTTATTAGCATATATATATATAATAGGCAAGAACAGGTTTACCAATAGGGTGTTCAACGACTATAATAGACTTAGTAACCATATAGTGAGCGCTGAAACTATCGGTTGTTTTAAGAAAATATTAGACTATTTGATATATGGGAATGATAAGTGGTAATGGACATGGAACAGCATAGTGTAGACCTTATGGTCACGTGCATTCTCCTTTTATTATGTTCTTATTTGAGCCCTCCTTAAGCACTATTATTTGGACCTTGTAATAGTACTTGAGCTAAGGAGTTGGAAAAAAAAATCTGGAAAAAAATAATCTGTTTTGATGCATAAGGGTGAATGTGGTGGCAGGTGGAGTGTAAATGATGACAACTACTTCATGAAGTTTTACTGACAGGTAAACAGTAGCCAATAAGTCTCCGGAACTTCTCTCAAGTCTCTGAGGAGAATTCCAATTCTGTTGTCTGTTGTTTTATCGTGCGTCTGTTCCTGTCACTTAATAGCATGAGGTGGAGGGCGGATGAGTTCTCGAATGTTAGTTCTTTTTACTTAAAAAAATAAATAAATAAAAATAGAAAATAAAATAAAATAAAATAAATGAATAAAATAAAATATAAAATAAAACAATAAAATAATACAATAATACAATAATAAAATGATAAAATAATGAAATAATAAAATGATAAAATAATAAAATTATTAATAAAATGATAAAATAATAAAAATAGTAGTGGTAGTAGTGGTAGTAGTGGTAGTAGTAGTAGAGGTTGTAGTCGAGAAATCTTGTAATCGGTCCGTGGACCGAGTGCAAACCCATGGGGTTGCACCTCAGTATGAAATTGAGTCTGTTTAAGATGGGTTATCGGGAGGTGATTGTATCCGACACCAGTCTTGCAAGATTACCACCTATCGCTGGTTACATGGAAACGAAAAAGACAAAGTGGTAAAATCAGTGAAAGTGCCTTGAGACCTGAAGGCCTGGTGAACAGAAAACTAGTTTGGATGAAGCAACACAACCGAGATGAAAGTTACGCGATGTAAAATGTACAACTGAGATAAAATATAACAAGGCGCAAAGGAAAGAGTATATACATACAAACATACATATATACATATATCAGATAATTTATTATGGCAGTCGCGTGCAGGACTCGAACCTACCTCTCAGCCGCCAGTGAGACTACTGTACGGTGCCTTAACCCTCTCGACCACTGAGGCTACGTCCGCCCGTGGGAGGGGGTAAGGACCGGAACAAATCTCTTTCACGCTTCGTCATCGTAACTACGTGAGAAATTCGCTAGTGGACTGCGAATTTCTCACGTATGTACATATATAGTTAGCAGATAATATATATATTCATATAAATTCATATATTTAACGTATACGTTGTGTCTTTGTCTCAGCTAAGCCAGAATAAAAAAAAATTACGTTCCCGACTAATTGGCTGATTTATGTATACAAAGAATAATTCGGTAGGGGAGGAAACGAACTGACGATGTGGACTGCGAGAGCCAAGCAAAGGGGAGATTAAAATCACTCTCTGCCTCTGAATACGAAAAAAACAAAACAACAGGAGAACTCAATTGAAGAGAAGTGCAGCGGTTATTAATGTTGCAGCCAACATGGGCCCAGACCTAATTGTCTGGAATGACAAAAATCATCACGTGTTGTTGTGGACACGGCCCGCTGCATCCTCGCAGATGCAGTTAATGAATAACAGAAACGGGAAGAAAGGGGGGAGAAGGTAAAAACTGGGGGAGTAGGAGGAGGAAGAGTAAGATGAGGAGGAGGTGGAGGAGGAGGAAGAGGAGGTGAGGAGAAGGAAGAGGAGGAGGAGGAGGAGGAGAAGGAAGAGGAGGAGGAGGAGGAGGAAGAGGAGATGAGGAGGAGGAGGAGGAAGAGGAGGAGGAGGAGGAGGAGGAGGAGGAGGAGGGAGAGGAAGAAGACAAGTAAGAAGAAGGCAGAAGGAATCTATGAAAAAAAACAAGTCTGTGAGGAGAAAAAAGTGGATGGGGAAGAGAAGCAGAACAAAAAGGAGGAGGGAGAGGAGGAAGAGGAGGGAGAGGAGGAAGAGGAGGGAGAGGAGGAAGAGGAGGGAAAGGAGGGAGAGGAGGGAGAGGAGGAAGAGAGGGAGGAAAAAGACAAGTAAGAGAAAGCAAAAGAGAAAGGCCTTGTTGCTGGAAGAAGGGTGGAGGAATCTATCAACAAAGCCAAGACTTCGGGGAGCTGATTGATGTTCGTCGAAAAGGTCTTGAAGTTGGCCTCGACACATCTTCCGGGTGGCCCTGCGGTGCGGTAGGAGGAGGAGGAAAATAAAGTGGAGGAGCAAGAGGAGATGAAAAAGGATGGAGGACGAGGTGGAGGTGGAGGAGTAGGAGGAAAAGGAGGAGAAGAGAAAGAAAGAAAAAGAGGAAGAGGAGGAATAGGAGGAGAATCAGTAGAATGAAGAGGAATCATAGGAAAAGGATAGGAAAAAGAAAGACTGTTTGAGATAAATTAGGGGAGGTGAAGGGAGAGAAAGGGAAAAGGAAAGGGTAGAGGAAGGGGGAAGGGAAGGGAGGAAAGGGGAAGAGAGAGGAGGGAAGGGGGAAGGGAGAGGAGGGAAGGGGGAAGGGAGAGGAGGGAAGGGGGAAGGGAGGGGAGGGAAAGGGAAAAGGAAAGGGTAGAGGAAGGGGAAGGGAGAGTAAAGGATAAGAAAGGTAGGGAATAAGGGGAGAGAGCGAATAAATTGCTCTGAAACGCTCGCGCCGTCCCAATCCCCGAAGTCTTTCCTGGGGTTTTCCCCCGTGGGGGGAACATCAAATACTCCCCGCCCGGAAACTTAAATGACTTAATTAGAAAACGGGATGCAGGTTGTCCCCCTGCAGGAAAGAGAGAGGCTTTTAAGAAACCAAAGAAACCGAAAATAGTTCTCCTTCACAAGCCATCGTGAAGAGGTTCTGAAGAGACAGGGGAAGTGTGTTTGGAAGGTGCTTGTTGAGGCAACGTTGTCAAAGCATTTTTTCAGGGGTGAGGGAGAGGGAGAGGGAGAGGGAGAGGGGGAGAGGGAGGGGGAGAGAGAAGGGGAGAGGAAAATGTCTTTCACGGTGCTGTTATGGGCGTGAGAAGGAGGAAGTGCTGCCGGGATCCTGGATGAGAAATATTGGAGGAACGTTTAAGGCGGGTGATGATGGAGAGGTATTTGTTTGAGAAGTGTAAAAGTACACGTGTTCCTCGGATGGTACTTCGAGAGAAAGACGTCGGAACAAGCGAGATCGTGAATTTGAACGATTTGGTACAGAAGAACCTTTTACGGACTCTGTTCCTGTCAGAGCCATCTGAAGGGGTCTTTTCTGGTGCGAAGAGTTTCGTGAAGAAATATTCAAGAAGCCTCCTATGGGATTACATAATATCTATTTTATCTTCTATTGTCGTTCATTTTAAGAAGTTTTCCTTAGATGTGAGACTAAGGGCCCAGTCACATCAAGCTGACGACCTGTTTCCGACCACCAGCGACCAGGCTGATTTGTGCTGTTCTTCTGTTTATAAAAAGAATTGAAGACAATGCAATTGGAATGAATCTCCCCCTCGTCCTCCCCGTCATGAAGATGAATATGAAATAGCCACCTGGCGCTAACCATGAGTGATAGAAACAAACGTGCCACCTGGTCGCTGGTGGTCGGAAACAGGTCGTAAGCTTGGTGTGACTGGGGCTTTAACTCGAGACCAAACGGTGGGTGTTCATCAATCAAGACACTATCCTCTTGAGAACTCACCCCTCAGCTGAATAAAGATCCTTGGTGTTATTGTCAAAAAAAAAAAAAAAAAAAAATCATATGTGTATGACAGAGAAGAGTAATATCGTAGCACATTAGCAAAATAAGACTTGTCTCCCACTATAAAAAAAAAAAAAAAAAAAATATCATATGTGTATGACAGAGAAGAGTAATATCGTAGCACATTAGCAAAATAAGACTTGTCTCCCACTATCGAAAAATAAGATTAGTAACAAATATATCCGTATATTTCGACCACTTTCTGTAGTCCTCTTTATCTGTTGAAGGAACATTTGGATAACAGGATTCTCTTTGCTAAATGAAATCTGAATATCAGCAAATTCATTTTAGAGAAACAGTTAACAGAAACAATTAATATTTTGATTGTAGGTAAAGGGTAAGGGAATTTTTCCTACTGATTGGCGAAAAGATTGGTGAGCGCTTTCAGCACGGAATTAATTTTGGCGAAGAAAGGTTTGTTTTACTCGCTTGAAGGGTGGGTTTCCACCTAAAACAGCTCCTTAAATAAAGACCTCCTTTATGTTAGTGTCTACTCTCTACCTGTAAGAATTGGTTCCGGACTCCTAAAGAAGAAGAAGATGAGGAAGAGGAAGAAGAAGAAGAGGAAGAAGAAGAAGAAGAAGAAGATGATGAAGAGGAAGAAGAGGAAGAAGAAAAAAAGGAGAAAAAAAAAGAAGAGGAAGAAGAAGAGGAAGAACAAGAAGAGGAAGAAGAAAAAGAAGAAGAGGAAGGAGAAGAAGAAAAGTAAGAGAAAAAAGAAGAAGAAGAAGAAAATAAAAACATGATGAAGGGAGGTGATAAGGGGGAGGGGGTCTCAATGAAATGTTCGGAACTAAATACTCGTATATGGCATCAAAAAGGTTAATAGAGAAACGAATGGCACTCTACCTACAAATTAAAGGGCTGAACCTCGGTCAGCCGAATAAGATCACCTATTTGCTGCAGAAATAGAGAAGATAAATAATCATAATTACTGTGAACGATTCTTTCCATTTCACAAGCAAAGAAAAGAAAGACGGAAGAACTACCAATAATGAAATAAATTGTAGCGATTAGTGTAAAACGTAAAAGGAATAAAGATTTATTTTTGCGCCAAATTTTTGCGCGCAAAATACCGTTCTAGCTGTCAAATAGATTGCTGGGATGAAACGGGCACCAAAAGATATAACAGTAGAACACATTGACGTTTCAAGGGAGTTCTATGCAATGAACAATAGTAACAACTATTTACATGCATACAACATTATTCTAATTGTTTAAATGTTTAGAACAATAGTAATAGGATAAGCATAATAACAATAGTAATAATAGTAGTGTTAGTAGGAGTAGTAGTTGTAGAAGTAGTTGTAATAATAGTAGTAGTAGTTGTAGAAGTAGTTGTAATAATAGTAGTAGTAGTAGTTATATTAGTTGTAATAGTGGTAGTAGTAGTAGTAGTAGTAGTAGTAGTAGTAGTAGTAGTAGTAGTAGTAGTAGTAGTAGTAGTAGTAGTAGTAGTGGTAGTAGTAGTGTATGGTTGTTGTTATGGACTGTACAGTAGTTTACCAGAGAGTTCTTGAGTGTGACCTAAGCAATAATAGTAGTGTTAGCAGGAATAGTAGTTGTAGAAGTAGTTGAAAAAGTAGTAGTAGTAATTACATTAGTTGTAATAGTAGTAGTAGTAGTGTTTGGTTGTTGTTATGGACTGTACAGTAGTTTACCAGAGTGTGACCTAAGACAGTCTTTGTAAAGTTAACCTCTTGGGTATGGAGGGAACCTCTTATTATAAAGTTCCGAATGAATGCAGATGATTTTATTTGTATTTTCGGTACCTTTTAGGTAATGAGGGGGATAATAACTTAAACTCCTACATGCAACCGCCTCAATGGTAAGCTTATTTTAGTCACTAACCCACGCATGAACCTATTTCTACGTAAAATCTACGTACACCATTCGTGGTGTGGGGTAAAGTATCATGTCCTGATTATACAAAGGATCTCTACTGCTCAAAAATGGCGACCCTGCCAGGATGAAGGCCCCATAATTAATGGGTCATTACCCCTAAGCGGACCTTTTATATGCACAACCAAACATACATATTAAATCATATTAATCCTCTCCGTTCTTGGATTCACCCAGTAACTGAATAAAAACATTTGGTACCACTTTAAGGTCCCTTGGCATCTTATTAAGCTTATTCGTCTTCATTCATTCATACTCTTGTGTCGTTATTCTTTACACTGTAACAGTAGAACTTGTTATATAAAAAGTAATGAAAATAAAGAATAATAGTAATAAGAAAAGATACAGTGGAAGATAGAATTATGGTATACTGTTTGTATAACTCA
>NW_027467756.1:590000-595000 GCF_046742065.1 Oratosquilla oratoria | reverse complement strand
AAGCGTGTGAGGAACACTGGCGAAAGTTACCTTTATCAAAATTCTGCAGTTTGACTCGTAGTTGAATTTAAGGACAGATGGTGTAATGCCTGCCATTTATTTGATATTATTTGTTTGTTTGTTTATTATCATTTGCTTGATTATCATCTTTTATCATTTATCTGTCAATTTATTATTATTTACTATTACCTGTTTGTTTATTATTTAATTTTACATATTTATTCATTTACTTTATTTTTATTTATATTATTATAATTTTCATTATTTATCTATTTACTTTTTTATTTATTTATTTATTCATTTATTTATCCTTATCATTTTTTCGCATCCTAGTTATGGACCAAAAGGTCTCCTGTCGGCATGCTCTTCGTTTGTAATCCTTCGTAATCTCACAATGCAGGCAGAACAAAGACCAATTTCTCAAGTTGTGTTTTCCAACTTGTGAAATATGTCTCGGAGTTTGTGATTGGTGTCGATTAACTAACAGTGTCATTTCTAAGTCAAGTCATTCCTTAGGTCGAAGGTAACCACACTCTCTCTCTCTTCTCTCTCTCTCTCTCTCTCTCTCTCTCTCTCTCTCTCTCTCTCTCTCTCTCTCTCTCTCTCTCTCTCTCTCTCTCTCTCTCTCTCTCTCTCCCTCCCTCCCACTCGCTTTCTTTTGTTTTTCTTCTTTTATTTTGCGAGACGAAATTGTCTAAACATCGGATTCATGAAATGGGTTTTATTCACAACGTTGGTATCCACGTCTAGCTATTGTGTTCTCAGATTACAACAAAAGATCTCATTAGGATCGTAGATATTTCCTATCACCAATGTTTTTTATCACATTTAACTGGTTGTCATAGAAATACATATGAAAACTCCAACAGTATTATACACAATATTCAAATATGGTGTGTATTTTCGCCATACATATTCAGCATTTGTAAAACAGAATTGCACCTATGTTCAGTTCGAATTCACGAATTACCTTGTTCAAGGATATATCGGTACCTTAGGAGCGGACACAATTTTGGTGGTTGATGACTATTGTTGAAGTCAGATGCCCTTCTAAACCTTTTTACCGTGACCAGAATTGGAACATGTATTCTTGACTTCCCTAGTAGCTGCCAACCTCACATGATTCCGTTGCACCTCAGCGTGGCCGTTCAATAGATACATAAATACACATACTAAAAGCTTTTCCCACCTTACAAGGGAGGTAGCCTCAAAAAAGTAATAAAATCCACTCCCACCCATTCCATCCCCTACATACTCCACTCCCGTTCACCCTCTTCCCTTCCTCTTATCTTGGCTCCTCCTGGATGACGGGTCATCCCTGCATCTCGCCCAATGCCCTGGGTCAGATGTACTGTCACAGGACAGCACATCCACATCATTTAATCGTCGATCCCCACCCCTCTCCGTCCCCTCATGCAAAGAGAGAGAGAGAGAGAGAGAGAGAGAGAGAGAGAGAGAGAGAGAGAGAGAGAGAGAGAGAGAGAGAGAGAGAGAGATAGAGAAGATAATCAAGATAAATACAATATCGACTCAATGACGTCATGATTTTTGCTAGCATTACGCAATTTCATTGGCGGATAAGTACCCTTCACATTAACCAACACGTGCTGTGCTAGGACCATGGGCAACGACAATTAATCAATCATTTGGTGGTAAGCGTTTCGGGGCCATGGGGGACGCAGTGTTTTTCAACAACTTAGTGTGTCCATAGAAATGATTGAAGACGTGGGGGTAATCAATCTAATGCGGAACTGTTTTGCTTCAAGTTGCGATACTTTTAGGAGATGCTAGAAACGCTTTGATATCCTGAAAGAGAAGAAAGGGAGGGATGGGTGTGGGGTGGAGTGGGGGAAGTTTCTCTTGTACGAATGATGTCCGTGCAGGTGTTCTCAAATAAGGGGTTAACCAGTAAGAGCAAATGCGAAATGGGAGAGGGATGGATGTAAAAATGAATAAATAAATAAATAAAAATAAATAAATAAATAAATAAAAATAAATGAGTAAATAAATAGATAAATAAATAATAATGATAATAATTAAAAAAAAGAGTAAATAAATAAATAATATTGATAATAATGACTAAAATAAATAAATAGATAAAAATAAATGAGTAGATAAATAAATAAATAAATAATAATGATAATAATTAATGAAATAAATAAATAAAAATAAATGAGTAAATAAATAAATAATAATGACAATAATTAATAGAATAAATAAATAAAAATAAATGAGTAAATAAATAAATAGATAAATAATAATGATAAAATAAATAAATAAATAAAATGAAATAATAAACAAATGAATAATAAAATAAAGATAACAAAAAATAAATACATTAATCTATAAATAAATAATAAGATAAAAAATAATAATGATAAAATAAATATGTAAATAATTTTATAAATAAATATACATTTAAATGTATAAATAGATAAAAAAAATAAAAAAAATGGAAAGGCTGATGGGAAAGGGAATTGGCTCCTCCAAGCACGATCCTAGATTATTTGCGTAATCTTGAAAAAAAAAAAATCAGGCAATCTACATTCTACTGCGACCGGCAAAACTGTTTCAACCTGCCTTATGTTTAAACCTAAACTTACGACCTAATCCTTCGACCCGTTTTCTATAATTACGTACAACAAGTCTTATTCTTGCTCATTCTTGTGCGAATTGGGCACAATCAATAGGTCTCATTCTGACTAAAGTTAGACGTTATTATTCAATTTAGGGAAACACTCCCCTTCGCTAGGGTAACGTTATCTAACAATTCTATTCCGGCTACACAATTTCCTTAAGTTGAAACACAGGGATTTCTCCCCGTCTTCTCCTTTTCTGCATGAAGGGACGGAGAGAGGGGGGTCGCCGAATTAATGAAGCGGCCTTGCTGTGTCTTGCGACACTGCTTCTTACCCAGGGCAATGGACAAGATGCAGGGATGACCCGTCATCCAGGAGGTGCCAATATAAAAGGGAGGGAAGAGGGTAGATGGGAGTGGAGTATGTAGGGGATGGAATGGGTGGGAGTGGTTTCTATGACTTTGTCTTTTGGCTACCTCCCGTGTAAGTGGGAAAAAAGCCTTTGGTGTATGTATATGTATGTATGTATGTATGTATGTATGTATGTATGTATGTATGTATGTATGTATGCATGAGGCACAGGTTACTGTAGGGAGGAATCAAGCTTAGTGCATCGCTTTGTGATCAGTTATGACGTTTAAATCGCCTGATAACAGAATTGAATGCTACAAGGTCACTGCGCCACGTCAAGTTCCGTTCTTTGGGCCATCCATCGTCTCTCCTGCTGTGGTTAGTGCGTGATCACGTGACTAATTGCTCGGGAGGTCAAAGGTCAAGGGACAGTCTTCCGACCGCTCAAGACTAATGATGATTTAGTAGTGGTGGAAACGATACCAGTAATGGTGAGTTTTAATTATAGAGAAAGTCATGGTGATGGTGATGGTGATGATGATGATGATGATGATGATATGATGATGATGGTGATGATGATGATGGTGGTGATGGTGATGGTGATGATGGTGATGATGGTGATGATTGTGATGGTGATGATTGTGATGGTGATGATGATGATGATGATGATGATGATGATGATGATGATGATGATGATGATGATGATGATGATGATGATGATGGTGATTATGATGGTGATGATGATGGTGATGATGATGGTGATGATGATGGTGATGATGATGGTGATGGTGATGATGATGATGATGATGATGATGACGAAGGAGACTAAAGTTCTGGTAGCGGCAATGATAATAGTAATGATGACAGTAATAATGATTATAATAGAGTGAGATACTGCACGACAGGTTGAAAAATGTCAATGAAATGATATTGATGATGGTGATAAGTGATTATGATAATGATAATAACGATAACGAGATATACAGATCAATAATGATTAATTATAAAATAAATTTCTTCTAAATATAATTTTTCCAATACAAAACAAAGCCATTAGGGAGGTTATTCGATAGAAGTAATTATAGGGTCTTTTAATGAAATATAATCTTAAAAAAAAAAAAAAAAAAAAAAAATCAGCTCCTAATTACAACGTAACTATGCCCCATAGAAAACAACTTTCTACTTAATTACTTCAACATAGTAATGCACATACTGTTCTTTTATATAGACCAATCGAGATCTCTTTTGAACAGAAACTCACCCGCTTATCATGAAACTGTTACTGACTGTGCGCAAAACCATAATTTACGAAACCGTGCTGAACGTGTTCATCCAATTTCTAAGAGTAGCTCAAAGGTATCCCAGCAGCCTTAGGATCAGCACATAGCGTCTGACAATATTGTATCAATTTTCTTCCAAGAGGTTCTCAGAATAGTCTGGAGGTGATCTCAATGGCAAGTCGAGAGGTAATTCTCAGCTGAGCAAAATTACCTTGTGTAAAAAAAAAAAAAAAAAAGAGAGAGAGAGAGAGAGAGAGAGAGAGAGAGAGAGAGAAAGGATATGAGGAGTACAACATCGGAAAGGCTAATAGTGGAAGGATTATACTTTTAAGTGTGTAAAGGCTATTATACTTCAGCTGAATGAAATTATCTGAAGAATGCAACTATCTGCCTACCTATACATATATTTATACATTAGTGTGTATGCACATATGTATGTATATGTATACTATGTGTATATTCATATGTACTATGTTCTATATATCTATATATATCTACATACACACACACACACACACACATTATATATATATATATATATATATATATATATATATATATATATATATATATATATATATGAATGAACACAAGACACTAGAAAAATATTCCACCTTTATCTTGACATGGATGAATCGGCTGAGGCATTAAGTAAGACAGGATAAATAAATAAACGAATTGGTGGCAGAGGATAAGTCTTGTTTTCGGTGCCTTTGTCTTCATGAGAAACGAGGTTTGACAACTTCAATCCTTCAATTCATCACCACTACACCCCCCCCACCTTCCCCTA
>NW_027467756.1:562500-582500 GCF_046742065.1 Oratosquilla oratoria | reverse complement strand
GGCCCCAATATGGCGTAACAAAGTCCGGATTATGAGAGAGGACTTGGGCCCTCAAGTTCTGTGTAATTACCAATCAACTGTTTCTTAAGAACATTCTACTATATTGTTTCAAATAAAGAGCTTAGATTTGCTGGTGTCAAGGAATCCATTAGTGGTAATGCCATTGGCCAGCAAGTATTTCGTACTTTCTGGCTGGCGCCAGGTGATTTTATTCAGCTGAGGGGATAACAACCCCTGAAGGATCTGTAAGATCGAGGTTTCAATATTTCTTGTATTCAGAATTTTCTACTTAAGTTTTTTTCGTAATTTCGTTAACAACTTGAAGTTATTTGATTCTTGTGTTTTTGTAGTTTTAACAGCGCCAAATGTCCTTAATTTTGCATTTTTCAAAATTTGAGTGTTTTATTCAACAGTTAGAGACATCTTCATTTGTGTCCTCTTTAAGAATATTACCTTCCGGATTTCCAAACTTTTCAAAACCGATAGACGGCAATGTCTGGCCAACGTCTTCAAGGTTTACGAAGATGGTGTCTCGCAGAAGCCCGTCAGAACCGGTGGAGATATGATTCAGCATAAATGTGGCGCTTGCACCTACTTTAGTGCCCAAATTTCGAAGTACATTTCTTACTTGAGAAGATGAACTCTCGAAGAACGCTCGCCGAGTTCGTGGCACTGACATCAATGCCAAACGGAAGATGGTACCAAATCCAAGTACAAGAAGACACACGTTCCAGAAGAAGAGGATGTGGAAGAAGTACCTATGGTACAGCATGGTGTTGTCTGTACACGTAAAGTGCATTGTGTTGTCTCCAATGATTCTCACGTCAGGGACGATAGAGCTCCTGAACTCTATTGGGAATATATCAGGAGAACTGACGGTCTCCGTAAAGCCAATGAAGTTTTGGAAAATATCCATCTCGTGAGCAAAGTACCTCCCCTGGAAAACGAAATCCAAAAAGATCATCGCGCAACTGACGACGAGCAGCTGGACCAGTTCCACGACGATGCTGTCGAAGTAAACTCTGCTGAACTGGTCCAGGCTGACGTTTCTGAAGGTGTCCTTGTCGATCTTCAAAGTACGAGGATCCTTGGTGTATCTTTTGAAGTATCCAGTAATCATTGGAGGCAAAAGAGGAGAGTACAATGCCGAGAGGATCAACATAATAGTCAGAATGTATTTGTGGTGCAAGAGATAAACCTTGCCATTCTCACTTTCAATATATGGGAACCATGTGATGTATTCTCCATATTTGTCCATATCTTCTTTCATGTCTTTATCTCTATTATAGAAATACTACCACACAGGCTTCTCAGAGATGATTCCCACGACGATCAAGTAAACGCTGATGGTCAAATAGGTTAGTGTGCAGAAGTGTGCAAAGTATGATCGATGTTTAAACTCGTCGAGGTTCTTCTTGGAAGTCGTCCATATCCTTCCCGCTGCTCGGGTGGCGGCGCGAGCTGCTCTCCGAAGATCGCCGAAGTCGTGAGACTGGTCCATCGAAGTGTTTTCTTGAAGACTCCAGGTCAAAGTTCTCTGGCAAGAAAACGGGTCTGGGCATTTTTAGACAGAAAGGAGGGAACTCAGATGTCGCATACACACATACAAACAAACATACATATATACATACACACACACACACACACACAATGGGAGAATGGAAAAACAAGAGGACACGAAAAGAAACTCAAATAAGATAATTACATGAGAGATCTGAAGAAAAAAAATCTTCCCGTACAGAGTGATAGATACTTGAAACAAATTAGACAAAGAAACCGTGTGTGCAAACACTATTCAAGATTTTAAGAAAAAACGTGATGCTGAGAGATACAAAGACGGGACCTCACGAGCATAGCTCCCTTTCCGTATAATACAACTAGGTGAACACACACACACACACACACACACACACACACACACACACACACACACACACACACACACACACACACACACACACACACACACACACACACACACACACACACACACACACACACACACACACACACACACACACACACACACACACACACACACACACACACACACACACACACACACACACACACACACACACACACACACACAACACACACACACACACACACACACACACACACACACACACACACACACTCACACACACACACACACACACACACACACACACACACACACACACACACACACACACACACACACACACACACACACACACACACACACACACACACACACACACACACACACACACACACACACACACACACACACACACACACACACACACACACACACACACACACACACACACACACACACACACACACACACACACACACACACACACACACACACACACACACACACACACACACACACACACACACACACACACACACACACACACACACACACACACACACACACACACACACACACACACACACACACACACACACACACACACACACACACACACACACACACACACACACACACACACACACACACACACACACACACACACACACACACACACACACACACACACACACACACACACACACACACACACACACACACACACACACACACACCCACACACACACACACACACACACACACACACACACACACACACACACACACACACACACACACACACACACACACACACACACACCCACACACACACACACACACACACACACACACACACACACACACACACACACACACACACACACACACACACACACACACACACACACACACACACACACACACACACACGAGTATATTGGGATTGTGCCTTCCCCGGCCGAAGTTCCCCATCCCGTCCCTCTGAAGAAAGAATAGGGAAATTCAAAAGAAGAATAAGTCATGTGATCCAGTCAAGGCTTCTGTTGACTCAAGACACCTTTGACGAGAGGGACCTCTCACCCCCCCCTTTTTATTTATTTATTTATTTTTTCCAAATCCGCCAACCTCCATGGACCCTTCTGGCCACCCCTTCCTCTCCCGTGACCCCTTCCTCCTCCTCCTCCTACTTTTCCTACTCTTCGTACCTGAAGTGATAGGGTATTAGAATATATATTGTTATGGGGGTCTATATGTAGTGGTAAATAGGATTATGATAGGAAGAGTTAAGGATGTACATGTGCTAAGGGGAGAGGGTGGGGGAATATCAGATCATTTTTTGGTGGAAGGTAAGTTGAGAGTGGAGGATAGATGGAGAAAGAGGAAAGGGACAAAAGGTAGGGAAGTGCTTAGAGTGAACTCTTTGAATGAAAAGGAAAAGGAGAAGAAGTACGAAAAGAAGCTGAAGGAGGAGTGGGAGGGAGTGAAGGATAGAGTAGAGCTAGGAGTGGAGGAGGAATGGGGATGGTTCAAGGAGGGAGTCATAAAGTGTGCAAGGATGGTGTGTGGAACAAGAAGGATAGAAGGAAATAGAAGAAAGGGTAGTGAATGGTGGGATGAGGAAACAAAGAAGGTTGTAGAAGAGAAGAAGCGAGCACTCACAGATTGGTTACAAAATAAGACGAGGGAGTCATATGAGAGGTACAAAGAAAGAAAAGAGAAGTAAAACAAAATGTAGAGGAGGCAAAGAGGAGAGCAGATGTGAAATGGGGTAAGAGTATGACAGAAAATTTTGAAAGTAATAAAAAGATGTTTTGGAAAGAAATTAAGAGAGGGAGAGGAGGCGAATCAAGTAGGGAAGAAAAGGTAAAAGGTGCAGATGGAGAGATGATAATGGAAGAGAAGGCAGTAAAGGGAAGATGGGCAGAATATTTTAGGGAGTTGCTAAATGTGAAGGAGGATAGGGAGGGAAAGATAGCTGCAGTGGGAAATGCGAAGAAAATGAGAGTGATGAGTGAGGAGAATGGAGGAGAAATAGGAAGTATGAGGTGAAGGCAGTTGTTAAGATAATGAAAGCAGGTAAGGCACCTGGTCTGGATGGATGCCATGCAGAATGTCTGAAAAAGGGAGGTACAGTGATGGTGGACTGGCTGGTGAGGTTATTTAATTTTTGCTGGAGAGAGGGTAGAGTGCCGGAGGACTGGAGGAGTGCTTGTATAGTTCCTCTTTAGAAGGGAAAAGGGGACAAGTGTGAATGTAGTAGTTTCAGAGGGATTAGCTTGTTAAGTGTAGTAGGGAAGACATATGGGAGGATCTTGATTGAGAGGATTAGGAGAGGAACAGATGGAGTAATTGGTGAGGAACAGTGTGGATTTAGGACAGGTAGAGGTTGTGTAGATCAGATCTTTGTGGTAAGACAGATATGTAAGAAAGCTATAGGAAAGGGGAATTATGTTTTTTGGGCTTTTATGGATCTGGAAAAGGCTTATGATAGGGTAGACAGAAAGGCACTGTGAGAGGTTATGCAGATATACGGGATAGGAGGAAAGCTTCTGGGAGCTGTCAAGAGTTTTTATGAGAGTAGTGGAGCTTGTGTCAGGATTAGAAATGGAGAGAGTGAGTGGTTTGAGGTAAAGGTGGGACTTCGTCAAGGATGCGTTATGTCGCCCTGGCTGTTCAACTTATACATGGATGGGGTAGTGCGAGAGGTAAATGCAAGGGTAGTGGGTCAGGGATTGGAGATGGTTAAAGAAAATGGAGAAAAGTGGGAGGTGAGCCAGCTGTTGTTTGCGGACGACACTGCGCTTGTGGCAGGATCGGAGGAGGGATTGAGGAAGTTGGTGACAGAGTTTGGGAGAGTATGTGATAGAAGAAAGCTAAAGATAAATGTGGGTAAAAGTAAGGTTATGAGATGTACAAGGGGTGAAAGTGGCAGTAGACTGGAAGTAAGCATTAAGGGAGAGCGACTGGAGGAAGTGGATAGTTTTAGATACTTGGGTGCAAATGTGGCAGGAAAAGGTGGAGTGAAGGAGGATGTAGAATGTAGATTGAGAGAAGCGAGTAAATGCCTTGGTGGATTAAAGAGTGTAATGAGGAATAGACATTTGGGAATGGATGCTAAGAGGAGACTGTATGAAGGAGTGATTGTGCCAACAGCACTGCATGGGGCAGAAACATGGACCATAAGTGAAGAAGAGAGAAGGAGTTTGAATGCGTTTGAGATGAGGTGTCTGAGAAGTATGATGGGGGTTACTAGGCTGGATAGAGTGAGAAATGAGGAGATGAGGAGGAGAACAGGGGTGGAAAGAGAGCTGGGAGAGAGGGTTGACGAAAGAATATTAGGATGGTTTGGACACATGGAAAGAATGAGTGAAGAAAGACTAGTAAAAGAAGTATGGAAGGCAGATGTGGAGGGAGTGAAATGAGGGGACGCCCTAGGATGAGGTGGATGGATGGGGTGAAGGGGGCTTTGGGGAAGAAGGGAATGCCTGTTGAGGAAGGACGGGAGAGGACAGAAGACAGGGATGAGTGGAGAGTGGTTGTATATGGATGATGTTGTGATTGCATGAGGTGGAAAGGACGGGGGAATGGGGGGTGAGGTAGTATGTGTGAGCAAAATTTGACGCAGCCCGAAGGGATTTCTCCCCGTCTTCTCCTTTTATGCAATGGGGGGACGGAGGGGGGGGGTCGCCGATTAAATGAAGCCGCCTTGCTGTGGATGTGCTGTGTCTTGCGACACTGCTTCTGACCCAGGGCAGTGGACAAGGTGCAGGGATGACCCGTCATCCAGGAGGTGCTAAGATAAGAGAGAGGGTGGAGGGGTGTGGAGTGTATTCAGCGATGGAATGGGTGGAAATGATTTTATGCCTTTTCCTTTTTGGCTACCTCCCTTGTAAGGGAGAAAAAGCCTTGGTATATGTATGTATGTATGTATATGCAAAACCCTAGGAGGAGTTCTTGAACAAACAAATAAGCAGACAAGCTGACAGACAGACAAATGAAAGATAGTTTTCCAAGTACCTTGGGTTATAAGGTTTCAAAATATATATGGTTATAGGGGTCTATCTGGAAAAACCTAGGAGGAGTTCGTGATCAAACAAACAAACAGACAAAGGCTACTACTTTATTATAGTATATACATATACATATATATATATATATATATTATATATATATATATATATACACATATATACATATATCTAGTATATTATATTTATATATATAAATATAGATATATATATAGTATATTATGTATATATGATATACTACATAAATATATATATATATATAGATATATATATATATATATATATATATATATATATATGATATACTACATAAATATATATATATATATAGATATAGATATATATATATATATATACTACATATATTATATATATCTATATATATATACATACATACATATATATACATACAAATATACATATATATATACATATATACATACGTATATATATATATACATATATATATATGTATATATATACATTGTAACGTAATATTAGATATTACGTCATATGTGTAATTATGTTATAGAATTGTGTTCCTTTGTATTACATAACTATGTTCATATTTCTTGTCTATGTATGTATTGTAACAATGTTAAGCAGTAACGCCCGTCCACTATATGTAATCTTGCCTACGTGCTGAGAGAGGTGCGCACTCTTGTAGAACAAACAGACAAGCGAAATCCTGAATAGTTCGGAGCGCACAGATTTGACAGTTACTAAATAAGTAGATTGTTCAAGCGAGTCGAGGGTCCTAAAACTACCCATGTTGACGTGTGTTAACTTACCCTCCTCCTCACCCGCACCCTTAACCGGAAGTATCCCGCTTCCGGTCCAATGGTATATAAGCGGTGGAAATCGCTGACTCCTTGTCATATTCCCACATATTGATCTCTTGATAAAAACTAGAAGGTTTAGATTCATGAGACGATTGGTGTGAAGTGATCACCCTTTTTGCCTACATTACGTGTCTGATATACATTGCATTACTTTACTTATATTTGTACTTATTACTTATTTTGATGCATGTTCCTGATCTCTTTGTACTTAGATAGTACCATATTGTATACGTATCTTGTGTTTCTTATTTGAACGATAATTTCCATATTCTCATAATCATGTACGGTCCCATTGACCCTACTGCCCATTCTCTTTTGTGTTGATTGCCTGTAAATATTTTCCACATTAATAATTTCGTTTACTAGTTTTATCGCTAGTTTAATATTCCTTTCCTGGAATCTTCTTTGTTACCTTTACTTCTAGTCTTACGAATTATCTAGGCCCTGACCAGATAGTTCAGTCCTACAGTGGCTTCTAGAAGTGAGCTGGTTCTTAAGCACATATCCGTTATACGTAACGTCTCTTCACAAACCAGCCAGCCCGTAACAAAGTGGCGACCTTGCCAGGATATTGGATCAGGTATTTAACACATTCTTATAGAGATGGATGATATAGTTCAAGAATTCGTTCAAAATCCCAAGGTAAGTTTCTTAAAGAAACAAACTAAAGACACTTTGATAGAAATAGGCAAGCACTTTGGAGTAGACATTGATACAAGTTTGCGAAAGAAAAAATTACTTCAGGAACTCGTTGAAAATCTGATCGAAGATGATATCTTATCTCCAGAAGAGGTTAAAGCTATACAAATTCCTTCAAATAGGTTAGAAATAGAGGCACGACTAACCGAACTTAAGATTAAGGAGATTGAATTAAAGGTCAGGAGAGTAGAAATTGAGGAGGAAGCTAAATTGAAACAAATGCAAATTGAGGCAGAATTTAAAGCTAAAGAGGAGGAAACTAAACTGAAACAAATGCAAATTGAGGCAGAATTTAGAGCTAGAGAAGAGGAAGCTAAGGTGAAACAAGTAGCTAAAGAGGAGGAAACTAAACTGAAACAAATGCAAATTGAGGCAGAATTTAAAGCTAGAGAAGAGGAAACTAAAATCAAATTGGCAGAATTTAAAGCTAGAGAAGAGGAAGCTAAAGTGAAACAAGTAGAGTTAGAATTAATCAAAGAACAGAAGTCAGATCCTTCTCTTAAAAATTTGTACGAGATTGTTTCTTCTCCAGAAGAAGTTGAAAATATGTCACGAGGTTTCTATATAGAAAACGGAGTCCTAATGCGAAAATGGAGAGCATCCACCGCAACCGCTGACCAGCCATGGCAAGTAAGGAATCAAATAGTCCTCCCTCTTGGTTTCAGGAATAATGTTCTAAGATTGGCTCATGATACTCCCTTAGCAGGTCACTTAGGGGTAAGAAAGACCTTGTTCAACATAACCCAACATTTCCATTGGCCCACGGTTGTCAAAGATGTTGCCCAATATTGTAAAACATGTCATACATGTCAACTTGTAGGTAAGCCCAACCAGAAAATTGTAGAAGCTCTACTCCATCCCATTCCTGTAATGGAAGAGCCATTTAAAAAAGTTCTTATTGACTGTGTAGGACCTTTACCTCCTTCAAGTAAAGGAAATCAGTACATTCTCACAATCATGTGTATGAGCACTCGTTTTCCAGAAGCCATTCCTTTGAAAAATATTAAAGCTCAAAACATAATCAGAGAAATGTTGAAATATTTCACTATGGTAGGATTTCCTAAGAACATTCAAAGTGATCAAGGAAGTAATTTTCTTTCCAACAAGTTTAGAGAAACTCTTGTAACACTAGGTATAAATCATGTAACTTCCTCCGCCTATCATCCTCAATCACAAGGTGCTCTAGAGCGCTTTCACCAAACGCTCAAGACAATGTTAAGAATCTTCTGTGCTGAGAACACTCGAAATTGGGAAGACGGACTCCCCTTTTTGTTGTTCGCCACCCGAACAACAATTCAAGAAAGCCTTGGATTCAGCCCGTCAGAATTAGTCTTCGGTCATGAAGTCCGTGGTCCCCTAAAGATACTTCATGAACAATGGATGAAAGAAGAACCACCTGTTCCTTCTTTGAAATACGTGTCCCAGGTCACCGAGAAGTTGTTAGAAGCTTGGAAGTTGGCAAGAGAGAACTTGACGAATGCTCAACGAGTAATGAAAGGTCGGTATGATAAAAATTCTAAACTTAGAACTTTCTCTCCAGGAGATCAAGTGTTACTTTATCTTCCCATACCAGGAGATCCATTGCAGGCTAAATACAAAGGACCCTATGAAGTCTTGTCCAGAGCCAGTGATCTCAACTACATAATCAAAACTCCAGACAGAAGAAAGAGTTCCCGTCTCTGTCACATAAATACCTTAAAACCTTATCATTCCCGAGATCCAATTCCAGCTTGCAGCTCTACCACAATAGAATCGGAAGAGCCTCCTGATAACCTGCCTAATCCTCCTGAGATTCCCTTGGAAAACTCTCAGATACTACAAAATCTTCAGATAAAAGTAGGACACTTATCTGAGAAACAAGGTAAAGACATTCTTTCTCTCTTAAGAAGTTATCCAAAATTATTTCTAGATTCCCCAAGATTCATTTCTTTGATAGAACATGAAATAATTCTAGACTCGCCAAGGGCTATCAAACAAGCCCCTTATAGAGTCAATCCAAAAAAAAAGGAGTTCATAAAAGCAGAAATAAACACTCTGTTTCAACAGGGAATAATTGAACCCTCCAGTAGTCCTTGGGCATCTCCTTGCATTCTTGTCCCTAAATCTGACAATTCTTATCGCCTGTGCATTGACTACAGGAAAATCAATGCCCATACTAAGGCCGATGCTTTTCCTATCCCTAGGATAGATGATATCATAGACAGTCTAGGAACTGCCAAGTATGTATCCAAGTTGGATATGTTAAGGGGATACTATCAAATCCCTGTACACCCTCGCTCAAGAGAAGTTACCGCTTTCATTACGGAAGAGGGATTGTTCCAATTCAGAGCAATGCCATTTGGGCTTAAAAATGCCCCTGCCACTTACCAAAGAATGATAAGTAATCTTGTTGCAGGATTGCCAGGAGTAAAAACTTATCTAGATGATGTGATAATATTTAGTCAGTCTTGGACAGAACACATTGAACACCTAAATAATTTCTTTTATAGAGCAGACCAAGCAAACCTTACCATCAATTTGTCCAAATGTGATTTCGGACATACACAGGTCCCCTATTTGGGATTTAAAGTTGGAAATTCCCAAGTGTTTCCAATAGACGCCAAGATAAAAGCCATCAATGATGTACCAACACCCACTAATCGTAGAGAGGTACGTCGATTCCTCGGAATGAGTGGCTATTATCGCCGTTTTTGTCCAAATTTTTCAGATGTAGCAGAACCATTGACTGACCTGTTGAGAAAAGACCATGACTTCGTGTGGACACCTACCTGTGAGACGGCCTTCAAAAACCTGAAGTCCCTTCTCACTAACGCACCAGTTCTAAGGGCACCCGATTTCCAACGACCCTTTCTTCTGCAAGTCGACGCCAGCGACACCGGTATCGGTGCCGCCCTCTTGCAAGAACACAATGAAGTTCTTCACGCTATCGCCTACTACAGCAAGAAGCTGTCCCCTGCGCAGAAGAACTACTCAACAATTGAGAAGGAGACGCTCGCTTTGGTCCAGGCCCTTATCCACTTCGAAGTCTACCTGGGTTCCTCAACTACCATTCAAGTATATTCGGATCACAACCCCTTAAAGTTCCTACAGACTATGAAAAAAAAGAATCCGAGACTTACACGTTGGAGTTTATTTCTCCAACCCTTTAATCTAACAATTCATCATATAAAAGGCGTCTTTAATGTTTTAGCCGACGTCCTTTCTAGAACATAGCTTTTCAACAGAAAGTGAAAAGCTTTCCCAAACGGTGGAGGTGTAACGTAATATTAGATATTACGTCATATGTGTAATTATGTTATAGAATTGTGTTCCTTTGTATTACATAACTATGTTCATATTTCTTGTCTATGTATGTATTGTAACAATGTTAAGCAGTAACGCCCGTCCACTATATGTAATCTTGCCTACGTGCGGAGAGAGGTGCGCACTCTTGTAGAACAAACAGACAAGCGAAATCCTGAATAGTTCGGAGCGCACAGATTTGACAGTTACTAAATAAGTAGATTGTTCAAGCGAGTCGAGGGTCCTAAAACTACCCATGTTGACGTGTGTTAACTTACCCTCCTCCTCACCCGCACCCTTAACCGGAAGTATCCCGCTTCCGGTCCAATGGTATATAAGCGGTGGAAATCGCTGACTCCTTGTCATATTCCCACATATTGATCTCTTGATAAAAACTAGAAGGTTTAGATTCATGAGACGATTGGTGTGAAGTGATCACCCTTTTTGCCTACATTACGTGTCTGATATACATTGCATTACTTTACTTATATTTGTACTTATTACTTATTTTGATGCATGTTCCTGATCTCTTTGTACTTAGATAGTACCATATTGTATACGTATCTTGTGTTTCTTATTTGAACGATAATTTCCATATTCTCATAATCATGTACGGTCCCATTGACCCTACTGCCCATTCTCTTTTGTGTTGATTGCCTGTAAATATTTTCCACATTAATAATTTCGTTTACTAGTTTTATCGCTAGTTTAATATTCCTTTCCTGGAATCTTCTTTGTTACCTTTACTTCTAGTCTTACGAATTATCTAGGCCCTGACCAGATAGTTCAGTCCTACAGTGGCTTCTAGAAGTGAGCTGGTTCTTAAGCACATATCCGTTATACGTAACGTCTCTTCACAAACCAGCCAGCCCGTAACAACATATACACACAATTCCCAACTTGTACTTTTAGAATTTTGTTCCTGCTGATTCAATGCAATTCTATTCAACTTAGATTTGCTGGTGTCAAGGAATCCATTAGTGGTAATGCCATTGGCCAGCAAGTATTTCCTACTTTCTGGCTGTCGCCAGGTCATTTTATTCAGCTGAGGGGTAACAACCCCTGAAGGATCTGTAAGATCGAGGTTTTAATATTTTTGGTATTCAGAATTTTCTACTAAAGTTTTTTTTTATCGTAATTTCGTTAACAACTTGAAGTTATTTGATTTTTGTGTTTTTGCAGTTTTAACCGCGCCAAATATTCTTAATTTTGTATTTTTCAAAGTTTGAGTGTTTTATTCAACAGTTAGAGATATCTTCATTTGTGTCCTCTTTAAGAATATTACCTTCCGGATTTCCAAACTTTTCAAAACCGATAGACGGCAATGTCTCGCCAACGTCTTTAAGGTTTACGAAGATGGTGTCTCGCAGAAGCCCGTCAGAAACGGTGGAAATATGATTCAGCATAAATGTGGCGCTTGCACCTACTTTAGTGCCCAAATTTCGAAGTACATTTCTTATTTGAGAAGATGAACTCTCGAAGAACGCTCGCCGAGTTCGTGGCACTAACATCAATGCCAAACGGAAGATGGTACCAAATCCAAGTACAAGAAGACACACATTCCAGAAGAAGAGGATATGGAAGAAGTAACTATGGTACAGCATGGTGTTGTCTGTACACGTAAAGTGCATTGTGTTGTCTCCAATGATTCTCATTTCAGGGACCATAGAGCTCCTGAACTCTACTGGGAATATATCAGAAGAACTGACGGTCTCCGTAAAGCCAATGAATTTTTTGAAAATGTCCATCTTGTGAGCAAAGTACGTCCCCTGGAAAACGAAATCCAAAAAGAACATTGCGCAACTGACGACGAAGAGCTGGACCAGTTCCACGACGATGCTGTCGAAGTAAACTCTGCTGAACTGGTCCAGGCTGACGTTTCTGAAGGTGTCTTTGTCGATCTTCAAAGTACGAGGATCCTTGGTGTATCTTTTGAAGTATCCAGTAATCATTGGAGGCAAAAGAGGTGAGTACAGTGCCGAGAGGATCAACATAATAGTGAGAATGTATTTGTGGTGCAAGAGATAAACCTTGCCATTCTCACTTTCAATATATGGGAACCATGTGATGTATTCTCCATATTTGTCCATATCTTCATTGATGTCTTTATCTCTATTATAGAAATACTTCCAGACAGGCTTCTCAGAGATCATTCCCACGACGGCCAAGTAAACGCTGATGGTGAAATAGGTTAGCGTGCAGAAGTGTGCAAAGTATGATCGATGTTTAGACTCGGCGAGGTTCTTCTTGAAACTCTTCCATATCCTTCCTGCTGCTCGGGTGGCGGCGCGAGCTGCTCTCCGAAGATCGCCGAAGTCGTGAGACCGGTCCATCGAAGTGTGTTCTTGAAGACTCCAGGTCAAAGTCCTCTGGCCATAGAAAACGGGTCTGGGCATTCTTAGACAGAAAAGAGGGAACTCAGATGTCTTATACACACATACATACAAACATACATATATACATACACACACACACACACACACACACACACACACACACACACACACACACACACACACACACACACACACACACACACACACACACACACACACACACACACACACACACACACACACACACACACACACACACACACACACACACACACACACACACACACACACACACACACACACACAATGGGAAAACAAGAGGACACGAAAAGAAACTCAAATAAGATAATTACATAAGAGATCTGAAAAAAATATCTTCCCGCACAGAGTGAGAGATACTTGGAACAAAGTAGACAAAGAAACAGTGTGTGTGGAAACACTATTCAAGATTTTAAGAAAAAACTTGATGCTGAGAGATACAAAGACGGGTCACCACGAGCATAGTTCCCTTCCCGTATAATACAACTAGGTAAACACACACACACACACACACACACACACACACACACACACACACACACACACACACACACACACACACACACACACACACACACACACACACACACACACACACACACACACACACACACACACACGAGTATATTGGGATTGTGCCTTCCCCGGCCGAAGTTCCCCATCCCGTCCCTCTGAAGAAAGAATAGGGAAATTTAAAAGAAGAATAAGTCATGTGATCCAGTCAAGGTTTCTGTTGACTCAAGACACCTTTGACGAGAGGGACCTCTCCCCCCCCCTTGACCCTTTCCTCCTCCTCCTACTCCTCTTCCTACTCCTCGTCTTCTTTTTCTGCTCTACCGTGACCTTTCTCCTCCTCCTCCTCCCCCTTCTCTTCCTACTCTTCCTCTTCCTTCTTCTCCTCTACCGTGACCTTTCTCCTCCTCCTCGTCGTCCTTCTTCTCGTCTTTCCTCTTCTCCTCTACCGTGACCTTTCTCCTCCTCCTCTTCGGGTCTATGTGCAAAAACCAAGGAGGAGTTCGTGAATAATCTCTAACCTAACCATACCCCACCTAACTTTAACCCTTAACCCTAACCAAAATATATATATTTTTTGAAAATTAAATATAGTTATCCAAGTACCTGAAATGATAGGGTATCAGAATATATATGGTTATGGGAGTCTATGTGCAAAACCCTAGGAGGAGTTCTTGAACAAACAAATAAGCAGACAAACTGACAGACAGACAAATGAAAGATAGTGTTCCAAGTACCTTGGGTTATAAGGTTTCAGAATATATATGGTTATAGGGGTCTATCTGCAAATTCTAGGAGTTCGTGATCAAACAGACAACAAAGGCTACTACTTTATTATAGTGTATATATATATATATATATATATATATATATATATATATATATGATATACTAAAAAATACATGATATACAAAATATATATGCATATATACATATATAATATATATATATATATGATATACTAAAAAATACATGATATACAAAATATATATGTATATATATATATATATATATATATTATATATATATTAGTATATTATATATATAATATACAACATATACATATTTATATATATATATATATATATATATATATGTGTGTGTGTGTGTGTAGTATACTATATATAGATAATATACTAGATATATATATATACTACATATATTATATATATATATATGTATATATATATATACATATATATATTTATATACATATATATATATATACACATATACATGTTGATTTAAATTTGACCGTAGCTTGGGCTAGAATCAACTTCTTATTGATAGACTCAAGTTTTCTAATCAGAGATCTCGGCTCATCGGGGAGGCGGAATAAAATACTACCGTACGACGTTTCAGGAAGATGCCTGAACGCCGAAGGAGAATGTCCCACCTCTTATAAAAGAAGTGTCATCCGCTCTTACGTCAACAGAGCATTCACCCATTGCTCTACTTGGCCCCTACTCCATCTAGAGCTTTAATACATACAGCAAGTCCTAGTGAATAATGGATTTTCCAACAAGGATGTCCAGTCTATCATCATGCAAAAGATGAACGCTTATATGAGATGTCACAACCCCCGCCCTGAGAAACGCCCTTCAATCCTTCTGCATTATAGATCTTTCATGAGTACAGCATACCGTACTGATGGATGAGTATTGAGGGAAATAGTTGAACGTGGAACCCGTCCCATAGACCCCGAAGACAAGTTGGAGCTCCGTATTTTCTACATTAACATCAAAACCTCTAACCTCATCCTAAAAAATAACCCTTTCCGTACCCAAAACCTCCTCAAAGGAAGTAAAGTCGTTTACGAATTCATCTGCCCACACGAAGACTGTAAGCTTTGTCCGTCTTCCTATATAGGAATGACGACAACTTCTCTTTTCTGACGCCTCACTTGCCATTTACAGAACGGAGCTCCAAAGAAACACTTTTCTGATACACACTCTACTCTTTTGTCCAGGGAGATCTTGGTCGACAACACGAGGATCCTAGATTCTGCCAATGACAGCCACCGGTTGGAGATTCTAGAGGCCCTTTATATTAAGGAACAAAAAAAAAAACCTCTATGAATATACAAAATGGAATGACCCCACTGGCTCTGGCTACTCTACAATGGACACTCATTCACCACCACAATCAACTCCAAAAGAAGATTTGACAGAATATCACCAAGTCAGCCCCCGGACATAAGGCACACACTACAAGCAACACCAGAATCACAAGGGACAGATTCCCAATGAGTCCACCCTTGGACAAAATCCCCCATATTTATTGTGACCTCTCCCAATTACCACTTTAGTTTGTTTTTCAACTGTAACCTCTCCCAATTACCACTTTAGTTGTATCTAAACTGTAATAGCTTTGTACCAAATATATTTTGTACTTGAAAATGCTCAAAGATGAGCGAAACGTCGTACGTTAGTATTTTATTCCGCCTCCCCGATGAGCCGAGATCTCTGATTAGAAAACTTGAGTGTATCAACAAGAAGTTGATTCTAGCCCCAGCTGCAGTCAAATTTAATTCAACATGTATAAAAGAAGATTTACTGCCCACTTTTACGAATATATACATATACACACAATTCCCAACTTCTACTTTTAAAATTTTGTTCTTGCTGATTCCATGCAATTCTATTCAACTTAGATTTGTTGGTGTCAAGGAACCCATTAGTGGTAATGCCATTGGCCAGCAAGTATTTCCTACTTTCTGGCTGTCGCCAGGTCATTTTATTCAGCTGAGGGGATAACAACCCCTGAATGATCTGTAAGATCGAGGTTTGAATATTTTTTGTATTCAGAATTTTCTACAAAAGTTCTTCTTTCGTAATTTCGTTAACAGATTGAAGTTATTTGATTTTTGTGTTTTTGCAGTTTTAACCGCGCCAAATGTCCTTAATTTTGTATTTTTCAAAATTTGAGTGTCTTATTCAACAGTTAGAGATATCTTCATTTGTGTCCTCTCTAAGAATATCACCTTGCGGGTTTCCAAACTTTTCAAAACCGACAGACGGCAATGTCTGGCCAACGTCTTCAAGGTTTACGAAGATGGTGTCTCGCAGAAGCCCGTCAGAAACGGTGGAAATATGATTCAGCATAAATATGGCGCTTGCCCCTACCTTAGTGCCCAAATTTCGAAGTACATTTCTTATTTGAGAAGATGAACTCTCGAAGAACGCTCGCCGAGTTCGTGGCACTGACATCAATGCCAAACGGAAGATGGTACCAAATCCAAGTACAAGAAGACACACGTTCCAGAAGAAGAGGATGTGGAAGAAGTACCTATGGTACAGCATGGTGTTGTCTGTACACGTAAAATGCATTGTGTTGTCTCCAATGATTCTCATTTCAGGGACCATAGAGCTCCTGAACTCTATTGGGAATATATCAGGAGAACTGACGGTTTCCGTAAAGCCAATGAAGTGTTTGAAAATGTCCATCTCGTGAGCAAAGTACCTCCCCTGGAAAACGAAATCCAAAAAGAACATCGCGAAACTGACGACGAAGAGCTGGACCAGTTCCACGACGATGCTATTGAAGTAAACTCTGCTGAACTGGTCCAGGCTGACGTTTCTGAAGGTGTCTTTGTCAATCTTCAAAGTACGAGGATCCTTGGTGTATCTTTTGAAGTATCCAGTAATCATTGGAGGCAAAAGAGGAGAGTACAATGCCGAGAGGATCAACATAATAGTCAGAATGTATTTGTGGTGCAAGAGATAAACCTTGCCATTCTCACTTTCAATATATGGGAACCATGTGATGTATTCTCTATATTTGTCCATATCTTCATTGATGTCTTTATCTCTATTATAGAAACACTTCCAGACAGGCTTCTCAGAGATAATTCCTACGACGACCAAGTAAACGCTGATGGTGAAATAGGTTAGCGTGCAGAAGTGTGCAAAGTATGATCGATGTTTATACTCGGCGAGGTTCTTCTTGCAAGTCTTCCATATCCTTCCCGCTGCGCGGGTGGCGGCGCGAGCTGCTTTCCGAAGATCGCCGAAGTCGTGAGACTGGTCCATCGAAGTATGTTCTTGAAGACTCCAGGTCAAAGTCCTCTGGCCATAGAAATCGGGTCTGGGCATTCTTAGACAGAAAAGAGGGAACTCAGATGTCTTATACACACATACATAAAAACATACATATATACATACACAAACACACACACACACACACACACACACACACACACACACACACACACACACACACACACACACACACACACACACACACACACACATAAAATTACACACACACACACACAATGGGACAATGAGAAAACAAGAGGACACGAAAAGAAACTCAAATAAGATAATTACATAAGAGATCTGAAAAAATATCTTCCCGCACAGAGTGATAGATACTTGAAACAAATTAGACAAAGAAAGAGTGTGTGCAAACACTATTCAAGATTTTAAGAAATAACTTGATGCTGAGAGATACAAAAGACGGGTCACTACGAGAATAGCTCCCTTCCCGTATAATACAACTAGGTGAACACACACACACACACATACACACACACACACACGAGTATATTGGGATTGTGCCTTCCCCGGCCGAAGTTCCCCCTCCCGTCCCTCTGAAGAAAGAATAGGGAAATTTAAAAGAAGAATAAGTCATGTGATCCAGTCAAGACTTCTGTTGACTCAAGACACCTTTGACGAGAGGGACCTCTCCGCCCCCCTTTTTTTATCTATTTATTTTTTCCAAGTCCGCCAACCTCCATGGACCCTCCTGGCCACCCCTTCTTCTCCCGTGACCCCTTCCTCCTCCTCCTCCTCTTCCTACTCTTCGTCTTCCTCCTTCTCCTCTACCGTGACCTTTCTCCTCCTCCTCCTCCCCCTCCTCTTCCTACTCTTCTTCTTCCTTCTTCTCCTCTACCGTGACCTTTCTCCTCCTCCTCTTCGTCCTTCTTCTCGTCTTTCCTCTTCTCCACTACCGTGACCTTTCTCCTCCTCATCTTCGGGTCTATCTGCAAAAAACCTAGGAGGAGTTCGTGAATAATCTCTAAGCTAACCATACCCCACCTAACTTTAACCCTTAACCCTAACCAAAATATATATATTTTTTAAAAATGAAATATAGTTATCCAAATACCTGAAGTGATAGGGTATCAGAATATATATAGTTATGGGAGTCTATATGCAAAACCCTAGGAGGAGTTCTTGAACAAACAGATAAGCAGAAAAACTGACAGGCAGACAAATGAAAGATAGTGTTCCAAGTACCTTGGGTTATAAGGTTTTAGAATATATATGGTTATAGTAGTCTATCTGCAAAAACCTAGGAGGAGTTCGTGACAAAACAAACAGAAAAACAAAGGCTACTACTTAATTATAGTATATATATATATATATACATATATATATATACATTATACATATATATATTACATATACATATATATATATATTACATATACATACATATATATATATATATATATTACACACACACATATATATATATATATATATTACATATATATATATATATATGTATGTATATATATATATATATATATATATATATATATATATATATATACATATATATATATATTACATATATATCGTACCTTCGTACCATCCTCCTGGTAGGTCCAAGACCTGTCAGTTACGATGCACCAATCTTCTCCATTGCTGTCTGTCGTTATGAATTTCACTCTCTTCGACTTCTTCAATCGATGTTCCTCTACTCTGCAAAGCTTTATCCACATTCTCGATCCACCTCATTCTTGGCCTCCCCACCGGTCTTCGTCCTTCTGGTTGCCATTCATACAGTTGTTTTGGCAATCTGTTTTCATCCATGCGCCTCATATGTCCATACCATCTGAGCTGGCCTCGTTGTACAAATTCCAGCACGGATTCCACTCCAAGATCTGCCCGTATCACTTCGTTTCTAATTCTGTCCCTTCTTGTCACGCCAAATATAATCCTCAAAACCCTCATTTCTGCTGCCCCTATTCTGCTCTCAGTCTTTGTTGTTAGTTTCCATGTTTCGGCTCCGTACGTCAGTATTGGTCGTAAAATAGTAGTGTACAAAAGTGTTTTTACTCTTCTTGCAATTGTTCTTTCCTTCAGCAGTGGGTACAGTAGGTTGACTTGTGCGCTCATCTTTCCAATTCTACTATTAATTTCACGTTCCATAAGTTCCATACCATTGAAATTTACACCTTAATATTTAAACTCTTCAGTCTCTCTCAGAACATCATTTCCTACTCTTAGCACACTCTCACTCTCTTCTCTTGATACGGTCATGACTTCACATTTCTCAATATTCAGTCTTAGTCCATATTCATTCAACGCATTATTCCATCTATTTAGTGATTCTTGTAGCTCTTCCAGATTTTGACTTGCCAGTGCCACATCATCGG
>NW_027467756.1:537500-557500 GCF_046742065.1 Oratosquilla oratoria | reverse complement strand
ATTTCATTAGCCACTTTTCAGACAATTGCTGTAATTTATCTAAATCTTCTTGAATATCTAATTGGTTTGAGTGATCATTTGCCACTCCGCACAGTTTTGTATCATCAGCAAATTTGGAAACAGTAGATTTTAGTCCATGGTCTATATCATTTATATATACTATGAATAGAAGTGGCCCAAGAACGGAACCCTGAGGAACTCCACTTGCAACACTTTTCCATCCAGAAGTTTTTCCATTTAAAACAGCTCTCTGTTTTCGACCTTTCAACCAATTACTAGTCCAACCTAATAGGCTACCACTTATTCCATGCAAAGCTAATTTAGTAAGTAGTCTTACTACATATATTACTGTGAGAATAAACACCTTGTGAGATCGAAACCTTTATTAGTACTACGTTTCGCTTGTTAAAGCTTTTTCAAGTACAGACATGACACACACTCTGAGCACATATAAGCCAACAGGGAAGGAACTGGGAGAGGTTATCAGGGAGGGGTGGGTGGTAGGTGGAGGGGGAGGAGGGGGACGGGTGGGACTTGGTGGAGACAAAGGAGGACATTTCGGACAGTTTGTTGAAGTGGACTAAGGGGGACATTTCATACATTTATTTAATGCGGGTAACAGATGGATTATAGGAGGGGCGATGTTAAACATGCCTCTGTTCTGCTCAATGGTTTTGAAGCTTTGAATGGCGGCCGCTTCGAGGCATTTTCTCCTCATCCTATCTGGTTCACTAAACAGAAGTTCTGCGTTATCCCAATCCATCAGGTGGTCGTTGGTGTTCCGGTGGATAACACAGGCGTTGGTGGTGATGTTGTTCCGGGAATCGTAGCGATGCTCCCGGATCCGTGACCTCCTTAGGGCTAAAATCACTAGTTCCCACACTGACCTCCCTATTCCCCCCAATGACTTTGTGGATTTAGTACAGCTTTGTGTCCAATTTAATTACTTCAAATTCCAGGACCAGTATTTTCACCAAAGTTTTGGCATGGCCATGGGCTCTCCTTTGAGCGCTGTCCTTGCCAACCTGTTCATGGAATTTTTAGAAGCAGGGCCTTTCTCAGATATCGTTCCTGGCAACGTAGTATGGCTTCGCTATGTGGATGACATACTATTAATTTCCCCCAGACGGTTTGACATCCCCAAACTCCAAGCGGCTCTGAACGAGGTTGAGTCATCCATCCAGTTCACCTTGGAGGAAGAAATTAACGATTCCCTTCCATTTTTGGATACCCTTATTATCAAACATGATAATTCTTTAAAATTTACAGTCTACAGGAAACCAACCAATAAGGACGATTTGACTCACTTCCTATCCCACCATGACCTCAGTATTAAAAAAGGTGTAGTCATAGGTTTCTACCTCAGAGCTCTCAGAATTTGTAGCCCTGAATTCTTAGAGGACGAGTTTAGGCACATAAAGGAGGTTTTTCATAAATTAAAATATCCAGAGTGCATCATCCACCAGTGTAAGAAAAAGGCACTCAAAATAATGGAAGGGCGGGAACCAGCAAAAGATCCAGCTAGGAGGCTTATCCTTCCAGCCAGCAGCGTCACCGCCACCCTCACCCGGACACTTGGGCGTTGCAACATTCAGGTAGTGGGCCAGTCCAGCAGAACTATCAAAGAGCTTTCAAGAAGGAATGACAGCCAGGACGAGATGTGGGGAAAAAACGCTGGTGTCTACCGCATACCCTGTGCTGGATGTGATAAAGTTTACATTGGCGAGACTTCCCGTGACCTGAAGACCCGGATCCGGGAGCATCGCTACGATTCCCGGAACAACATCACCACCAACGCCTGTGTTATCCACCGGAACACCAACGACCACCTGATGGATTGGGATAACGCAGAACTTCTGTTTAGTGAACCAGATAGGATGAGGAGAAAATGCCTCGAAGCGGCCGCCATTCAAAGCTTCAAAACCATTGAGCAGAACAGAGGCATGTTTAACATCGCCCCTCCTATAATCCATCTGTTACCCGCATTAAATAAATGTATGAAATGTCCCCCTTAGTCCACTTCAACAAACTGTCCGAAATGTCCTCCTTTGTCTCCACCAAGTCCCACCCGTCCCCCTCCTCCCCCTCCACCTACCACCCACCCCTCCCTGATAACCTCTCCCAGTTCCTTCCCTGTTGGCTTATATGTGCTCAGAGTGTGTGTCATGTCTGTACTTGAAAAAGCTTTAACAAGCGAAACGTAGTACTAATAAAGGTTTCGATCTCACAAGGTGTTTATTCTCACAGTCTTGTCGGCTTTTGCCATTGTGATTCACATATATACATATATACATATATATATATATATATATATATATATGTATATATATATATATATATGAGAGAGTGATAGGTGGGGAAGGGTAAACGAAGATGGGCTAAGAATACATTATTCTTAGCCCATCTTCGTTTACCCTTCCCCACCTATCACTCTCTCATTTGTCTTAAACAATTTATCAACATATATATATTATATATATATATATATATATATATATATATATATATATACTACATATATTATATGTATATATATATATATATATATATATACTACATATATTATATATATATATATATACATATAATATATACATATATATATATACTACATATATCATATATATATATATATATATATATATATATATACTACATATATTGTGTATATATATATATATATGATATATATATGTATATATATATATATATATTGTTGAGACATTCTGACAGGTTGACGTAAACTGAGTAGGAAACACAGGAGTCTTAGTCTTGAGTTTATTCCTGATTAGTTTCGCAGGTATGCTTTTTCAAAGTATACCTGCGAAACTAGTCCGGAATAAACTCAAGACTAAGACTCCTGTGTTTCCTACTCTACTTACGTATATATATATATATATATATATATATATATATATATATATATATATATATATATATATATGTATGTATATATATATATTGTTATGCCAGGATTTCCCAGGGGACGATGATCCCCGAGCATTCTAATTGAGGGCCCCAATATGGCGTAACATAGTCCAGATTATGAGAGAGGACTTGGGCCCTCAAGTTCTGTGTAATTACCAATCAACTGTTTCTTAAGAACATTCTACTATATTGTTTCAAATAAAGAGCTTAGATTTGCTGGTGTCAAGGAATCCATTAGTGGTAATGCCATTGGCCAGCAAGTATTTCCTACTTTCTGGCTGGCGCCAGGTGATTTTATTCAGCTGAGGGGATAACAACCCCTGAAGGATCTGTAAGATCGAGGTTTCAATATTTCTTGTATTCAGAATTTTCTACTTAAGTTTTTTTCGTAATTTCGTTAACAACTTGAAGTTATTTGATTTTTGTGTTTTTGTAGTTTTAACAGCGCCAAATGTCCTTAATTTTGCATTTTTCAAAATTTGAGTGTTTTATTCAACAGTTAGAGACATCATTTGTGTCCTCTTTAAGAATATTACCTTCCGGATTTCCAAACTTTTCAAAACTGATAGACGGCAATGTCTCGCCAACGTCTTCAAGGTTTACGAAGATGGTGTCTCGCAGAAGCCCGTCAGAAACGGTGGAGATATGATTCAGCATAAATGTGGCGCTTGCCCCTACTTTAGTGCCCAAGTTTCGAAGTACATATCTTACTTGAGAAGATGAAATCTCGAAGAACGCTCGCCGAGTTCGTGGCACTGACATCAATGCCAAACGGAAGATGGTACCAAATCCAAGTACAAGAAGACACACGTTCCAGAAGAAGAGGATGTGGAAGAAGTACCTATGGTACAGCATGGTGTTGTCTGTACACGTAAAGTGCATTGTGTTGTCTCCAATGATTCTCACGTCAGGGACGATAGAGCTCCTGAACTCTATTGGGAATATATCAGGAGAACTGACGGTCTCCGTAAAGCCAATGAAGTTTTGGAAAATATCCATCTCGTGAGCAAAGTACCTCCCCTGGAAAACGAAATCCAAAAAGATCATCGCGCAACTGACGACGAGCAGCTGGACCAGTTCCACGACGATGCTGTCGAAGTAAACTCTGCTGAACTGGTCCAGGCTGACGTTTCTGAAGGTGTCCTTGTCGATCTTCAAAGTACGAGGATCCTTGGTGTATCTTTTGAAGTATCCAGTAATCATTGGAGGCAAAAGAGGAGAGTACAATGCCGAGAGGATCAACATAATAGTCAGAATGTATTTGTGGTGCAAGAGATAAACCTTGCCATTCTCACTTTCAATATATGGGAACCATGTGATGTATTCTCCATATTTGTCCATATCTTCATTGATGTCTTTATCTCTATTATAGAAATACTTCCAGACAGGCTTCTCAGAGATGATTCTCACGACGACCAAGTAAACGCTGATGGTCAAATAGGTTAATGTGCAGAAGTGTGCAAAGTATGATCGATGTTTAAACTCGGCGAGGTTCTTCTTGAAAGTCTTCCATAAACTTCCCGCTTTGCGGGTGGCGGCGCGAGCTGCTCTCCGAAGATCGCCGAAGTCGTCAGAATGGTTCATCGAAGTGTGTTCTTGAAGACTCCAGGTCAAAGTCCTCTGGCCATAGAAAACGGGTCTGGGCATTCTTAGACAGAAAAGAGGGAACTCAGATGTCCTATACACACATACATACAAACGTACATATACACATACACACACACAAACACACAAAGTTATACACACACACACACACACACATAAAGTTATACACACACACACACACAATGGGACAATGGAAAAACAAGAGGACACGAAAAGAAACTCAAATAAGATAATTACATAAGAGATCTGAAAAAAAATATCTTCCCGCAGAGAGTGATAGATACTTGGAACAAATTAGACAAAGAAACCGTGTGTGCAAACACTATTCAAGATTTGAAGAAAAAACTTGATGCTGAGAGATACAAAGACGGGTCACCACAAGCATAGTTCCCTTCCTGTATAATGTACCGGGTGTGGCTATTTTAAATAAAAGTAAAAGTTGGTTCGACGGTATATTGTAATCACTGACGTGTGTATACAAGGAGTACAAGCTCTGAACTGCCTGCCTGCCGCCAAGCTTAGGCGGGAACCCTCGAACGAGCGAGTATAACATTTGGTTCTTATTACATACATATTTATAAAATACTAATAATATATACAATGCTAATAATGTACAATTTCATAATATTTGTAAAAAGGGAAAATAATAATTTCCCAATCTAATAATACGCATGTACAATAGACAATGATAAGTGTACAATGCTATATGTACGTATGTATAATAAACAATATAGGAGGCGAGTGATCTAAATACGGCCAAGAAAACTCAGCTGTATTCCTCCATTCTACCCTTTTAGATCACAGAATAGATTGGAAGAATGCAACTACAGTATACAATTCACATTGTAGTTTCAAAAGAAAAATTATTGAGTCCTCATTAATAAAAAAGTTTCCAAATTATAATACTTCCAAAGGTCAATGGTCACCTGATGCCATAACTAGTATGGCAGTTGACAAATTCATCTACACAGGATGTAACGTCCGACCTCACTCAGGGCAAGTGACCTGAGGCTTACTGAGTTCCCCAATATTACTTCCTCCTCTGTATATAACCCCTTGTCTATGTACCCTATAATTGTAACTGCTGAAGAGGACCACAGTTAGTGGTCGAAATATACGGTTTACTCTGTATCTCAGCTTATCTTTCTCCGAGAGTGGGTTTAAGATATATATATATATATATATATATATGTATATATAAATATATATATATATGTATATATATATATATATATATATATATATATAGAGATATATATACATATATATATATATTTATATATGATATACTAAATATATATATATATATATATATATATGTGTATATATATATGCATATATATATATATATACATATTAGTATTATACAGGGTGTCCCAAAAAATTTGACGTCATTTTAAATGCTAATATCTAGGAAACTACTCAGTGCATCTCAATGAAACTGCACAAACTTTATGTTGAACATCATAAGTTTTATTAGTTGACATTTCAAAGAAAAAAACAAAGATTTGTAGATTCTATGACCGATTTCATAAGTTTCACAAATGTTCAGTATGAGCGCCGCCTGTGACTCTGCACACGTCAAGTCGGTACTCAAACTCGTGCCAAACACGCTGCAGCATGTCTTTGGTAACATTCTCCAGTGCGGCAGTGATTCTCTGCTTGAGTTCTTCAACGTTAGCAGGAAGAGGGGGGACATAGACGAGTGACTGTGACTGTGACTCTGTTTGAGCATATTCCAACACGCAAAATGACTTTTCTTTTGAAGTGAACGGCATTTCTCAACCTGAAAAGAGATAAATGTCAAACATTACACATAAAATCTTGAATTGTTTCTATGCAAGCTGTGAAAAGTTGAGGTCGTTTCAACAAAAATTGCGAAAATTATTGGCCTGCAAAATGACGTCAAATATTTTGGAACACCCTGTATATATATATATATATATATATATATATATATATATATATATGATATACTAAATATATATATATAATATACTACATATATGTATATATATATATATATATATATATATATATATATATATATATATATATATATATATTATATGCTGGTACATTGTGACAAGTTGATGAAGGTGGAAAAAAAAGTCACGGGTCTAGTTCCGAGTTCCTGAGTTTATTCCTGACCGGTTTCGCTCTATCCTTCTTCAGAGGAATGTATTCCTCTGAAGAAGCATAAGCGAAACCGGTCAGGAATAAACTCAGGAACTCGGAACTAGACCCGTGACTTCTTTTTCAACCTTCACATATATTATATATATGTGTATATATATATATATATATATATATATATATATATACAATTATATATATATATGTATATATATATACACTACATATATATATATATGCGGACGACACTGCGCTTGTGGCAGGGTCAGAGGAGGGATTGAGGAAGCTGGTGGCAGAGTTTGGGAGAGTATGTGATAGAAGAAAGCTAAAGATAAATGTGGGTAAAAGTAAGGTGATGAGATGTACAAGGGGTGAAAGTGGCAGTAGACTGGAAGTGAACATTAAGGGAGAGCGACTGGAGGAAGTGGATAGTTTTAGATACTTGGGTGCAAGTGTAGCAGGAAAAGGTGGAGTGAAGGTGGAGGTAGAATGTAGATTGAGAGAAGCGAGTAAATGCCTTGGTGGTTTAAAGAGTGTAATGAGAAATAGACATTTGGGAATGGATGCGAAGAGGAGACTGTATGAAGGAGTGATTGTGCCAACAGCACTGTATGGGGCAGAAACGTGGAACATAAGAGAAGAAGAGAGAAGGAGTTTGAATGTGTTTGAGATGAGGTGTCTGAGAAGTATGGCGGGGGTTACTAGGCTAGATAGAGTGAGAAATGAGGAGGTGAGGAGGAGAACAGGGGTGAAAAAGGATTTGGGAGAGAGGGTTGATGAAAGAATATTAGGATGGTTTGGACACATGGAAAGAATGAGTGAAGAAAGACTAGTAAAAGAGGTATGGAAGGCAGATGTGGAGGGAGTGAACATGAGGGGACGTCCTAGGATGAGGTGGATGGATGGGGTGAAGGGGGCTTTGGGGAAGAGGGGAATGTCTGTTGAGGAAGGAAGGGAGAGGACGGAAGACAGAGGTGAGTGGAGAATGGTTGTATATGGATGATGTTGTGACTGCATGAGGAGAAATGGGCGGGGGGTGGGGGGGGGTAGTATGTGTGAGTAAATTTTGACGCAGCCCGAAGGGATTTCTCCCCGTCCTCTCCTTATATGCAAAGGGGGACGGAGAGGGGGGGTCGCCGATTAAATGAAGCGGCCTTGCTGTGGATGTACTGTGTCTTGCGACACTGCTTCTGACCCAGGGCGGTGGGCGGGGTGCAGGGATGACCCGTCATCCAGGAGGTGCTCAGATGAGAGGAAGGGTGGGAGGGGTGTGGAGTGTATTTGGGGATGAAATGGGTGGGAGTGTTTTTATGCCTTTCCCTTTTTGGCTACCTCCCTTGGAAGGGGAAAAAAGCCTTGGTATATGTATGTATGTATATATATATATATATATATACATATATATATATATATATATATATATATATATATATATATATATATATATACATATACACAAAACTCCCAACTTCTACTTTTAACATTTTGTTCTTGCTGATTCCATGCAATTCTATTCAACTTAGATTTGCTGGTGTCAAGGAACCCATTGGTGGTAATGCCATTGACCAGCAAGTATCTCGTACTTTCTGGCTGTCGCCAGGTCATTTTATTCAGCTGAGGGGATAACAACCCCTGAATGATCTGTAAGATCGAGGTTTGAATATTTTTGTATTCAGAATTTTCTACTAAAGTTTTTTTTTCTCGTAATTTCGTTAACAGCTTGATGTCATTTGATTTTTGTGTTTTTGTAGTTTTAACAGCGCCAAATTTGAGTGTTTTATTCAACAGTTAGAGATATCTTCATTTGTGTCCTCTTTAAGAATATTACCTTCCGGATTTCCAAACTTTTCAAAACCGATAGACGGCAATGTCTGGCCAACGTCTTCAAGGTTTACGAAGATGGTGTCTCGCAGAAGCCCGTCAGAAACGGTGGAGATATGATTCAGCATAAATGTGGCGCTTGCCCCTACTTTAGTGCCCAAATTTCGAAGTACATTTCTTACTTGAGAAGATGAACTCTCGAAGAACGCTCGCCGAGTTCGTGGCACTGACATCAATGCCAAACGGAAGATGGTACCAAGTCCAAATACAAGAAGACACACGTTCCAGAAGAAGAGGATGTGGAAGAAGTACCTATGGTACAGCATGGTGTTGTCTGTACACGTAAAGTGCATTGTGTTGTCTCCAATGATTCTCATTTCAGGGACGATAGAGCTCCTGAACTCTATTGGGAATATATCAGGAGAACTGACGGTTTCCGTAAACCCAATGAATTTTTTCAAAATGTCCATCTCGTGAGCAAAGTACCTCCCCTGGAAAACGAAATCCAAAAAGAACATCGCGAAACTGACGACGAAGAGCTGGACCAGTTCCACGACGATGCTGTCGAAGTAAACTCTGCTGAACTGGTCCAGGCTGACGTTTCTGAAGGTGTCCTTGTCGATCTTCAAAGTACGAGGATCCTTGGTGTATCTTTTGAAGTATCCAGTAATCATTGGAGGCAAAAGAGGAGAGTACAATGCCGAGAGGATCAACATAATAGTCAGAATGTATTTGTGGTGCAAGAGATAAACCTTGCCATTCTCAATTTCAATATATGGGAACCATGTGATGTATTCTCCATATTTGTCCATATCTTCATTGATGTCCTTGCCTCTATTATACAAATACTACCACACAGGCTTCTCAGATATGATTCCCACGACGATCAAGTAAACGGTGATGGTGAAATAGGTTAGTGTGCACAAGTATGCAAAGTATGATCGATGTTTAGACTCGGCGAGGTTCTTCTTGAAAGTTTTCCATGTTCTTCCCGCTGCGCGGGTGGCGGCGTGAGCTGCTCTCCGAAGATCGCCGAAGTCGTGAGACTGGTCCATCGAAGTGTGTTCTTGAAGACTCCAGGTCAAAGTCCTCTGGCCATAGAAAACGGGTCTGGGCATTCTTAGACAGAAAGGGGGGAACTCAGATGCCCTATACACACATACATACAAATATACGTATATACACACACACACACACAAACACACATAAAGTTATACACACACACACACACACACACACATAAAGTTATACACATACACACACACACACACACACACACACACACACACACACACACACACACACACACACACACACACACACACACACACACACACACACAATGGGACAATGGAAAAACAAGAGGACACGAAAAGAAACTCAAATAAGATAATTACATAAGAGATCTGAAAAAAAAATCTTCCCGCACAGTGATAGTTCCTTGAACAAATTAGACAATAAAAACAGTGTGTGCAAACACTATTCAAGATTTTAAGAAAAAACTTGATGCTGAGAGATACAAAGACGGGTCACCACGAGCATATCTCCCTTCCCTTATTTTACAACTAGGTAAACACACACACACACACACACACACACACACACACACACACACACACACACACACACACACACACACACACACACACACACACACACACACACACACACACACGCACACACACACTCACGAGTATATTGGGATTGTGCCTTCCCCGGCCGAAGTTCCCCCTCCCGTCCCTCTGAAGAAAGAATAGGGAAATTTAAAAGAAGAATAAGTCATGTGATCCAGTCAAGGCTTCTGTTGACTCAAGACACCTTTTTTTTTTTCCAAGTCCGCCAACCTCCATGGACCCTCCTGGCCACCCCTTCCTCTCCCGTGACCCCTTCCTCCTCCTCCTCCTCCTTCTCCTCTTCCTACTCTTCGTCTTCCTTCTTCTCCTCTACCGTGACCTTTCTCCTCCTCCTCCTCCCCCTCCTCTTCCTACTGTTCGTCGTCTTCCTTCTCCCCTACCGTGACCTTTCTCCTCCTCCTCTTCGTCCTTCTTCTCGTCTTTCCTCTTCTCCTCTACCGTGACCTTTCTCCTCCTCCTCTTCGGGTCTATCTGGAAAAACCTAGGAGGAGTTCGTGAATAATCATACCCCACCTAACTTTAACCCTTAGCCCTAACCAAAATATATATCTTTTTTGAAAATGAAATATAGTCATCCAAGTACCTGAAGTGATAGGGTATCAGAATATATATGGTTATGGGAGTCTATATGTAGTGGTAAATAGGATTATGATAGGAAGAGTTAAGGATGTACATGTGCTAAGGGGAGAGGGTGGGGGAATATCAGATCATTTTTTGGTGAAAGGTAAGTTGAGGGTGGAGGATAGATGGAGAAAGAGGAAAGGGACAAAAGGTAGGGAGGTTCTTAGAGTGAACTCCTTGAATGAAAAGGAAAAGGAGAAGGAGTACGAAAAGAAGCTGAAGGAGGAGTGGGAGGGAGTAAAGGATGGAGCAGAGATGGGTGTGGAGGAGGAATGGGGATGGTTCAAGGAGGGAGTCTTAAAGTGTGCAATGATGGTGTGTGGAACAAGAAGGACAGGGGGAAATAGAAGAAAGGGTAGTGAATGGTGGGATGAGGAAACAAAGAAGGTTGTAGAAGAGAAGAAGCGAGTATTCACAGATTGGTTACAAAAGAGGACGGGGGAGTCATATGAGAGGTACAAAGAAAAGAAAAGAGAAGTAAAGCAAAAGGTAAAGAAGGCAAAGAGGAGAGCAGATGTGAAATGGGGTAAGAGTATGACAGAAAATTTTGAAAGTAATAAAAAGATGTTTTGGAAAGAAATTAAGAGAGGGAGAGGAGGCGAATCAAGTAGGGAAGAAAAGGTAAAAGGTGCAGATGGAGAGATGATAATGGAAGAGAAGGCAGTAAGGGGAAGATGGGCAGAATATTTTAGGGAGTTGCTAAATGTGAAGGAAGACAGGGAGGGAAAGAAAGCTTCAGTGGGAAATGCAAAGAAAATAAGAGTGATGAGTGAGGAGAATGGAGGAGAAATAAGGAAGGATGAGGTGAAGGCAGTTGTTAAGATGATGAAAGCAGGTAAGGCACCTGGTGTGGATGGATGCCATGCAGAATGTCTGAAAAAGGGGAGGTACAGTGATGATGGACTGGCTGGTGAGGTTATTTAATGTTTGCTGGAGAGAAGGTAGAGTGCCGGAGGACTGGAGGAGTGCCTGTATAGTTCCTCTTTACAAGGGAAAAAGGGACAAGTGTGAATGTAGTAGTTTCAGAGGGATTAGCTTGTTAAGTGTAGTTGGGAAGGCTTATGGGAGGATCTTGATTGAGAGGATTAGGAGAGGAACAGAGGGAGTAATTGGTGAGGAACAGTGTGGATTTAGGAAAGATAGAGGTTATGTAGATCAGATCTTTGTGGTAAGACAGATATGTGAGAAAGCTATAGGAAAGGGGAAGGATGTTTTTTTGGCTTTTATGGATCTGGAAAAGGCTTATGATAGGGCACACAGAAAGGCACTGTGGAAGGTTATGCAGATATACGGGATAAGAGGAAAGCTTCTGGGAGCTATCAAGAGTTTTTATGAGAGAAGTAGAGCTTGTGTCAGGATTAGAAATGGAGAGAGTGAGTGGTTCGAGGTAAAGGTGGGACTTCGTCAAGGATGCGTTATGTCGCCCTGGCTGTTCAACATATACATGGATGGGGTGGTGCGAGAGGTAAATGCAAGGGTAGTGGGTCAGGGATTGGAGATGGTTAAAGAAAGTAGAGAGAAGTGGGAGGTGAGCCAGCTGTTGTTTGCGGACGACACTGCGCTTGTGGCAGGATCGGAGGAGGGATTGAGAAAGTTGGTGGCAGAGTTTGGGAGAGTGTGTGAATGAAGAAAATTGAATATAAATGTGGGTAAAGGTAAGGTGATGAGATATACGAGGGGTGAAAGTGGCAGTAGACTGGAAGTGAACATTAAGGGAGAGCGACTGGAGGAAGTGGATAGTTTTAGATACTTGGGTGCAAATGTGGCAGGAAAAGGTGGAGTGAAAATGGAGGTAGAATGTAGATTGAGAGAAGCGAGTAAATGCCTTGGTGGATTAAAGAGTGTAATGAGGAATAGACATTTGGGAATGGATGCTAAGAGGAGACTGTATGAAGGAGTGATTGTGCCAACAGCACTGTATGGGGCAGAAACATGGAACATAAGAGAAGAAGAGAGAAGGAGTTTGAATGTGTTTGAGATGAGGTGTCTGAGAAGTATGATGGGGGTTACTAGGCTAGATAGAGTGAGAAATGAGGAGGTGAGGAGGAGAACAGGGGTGGAAAGGGAGCTGGGAGAGAGGGTTGATGAAAGAATATTAGGATGGTTTGGACACATGGAAAGAATGAGTGAAGAAAGACTAGTAAAAGAGGTATGGAAGGCAGATGTGGAGGGAGTGAACATGAGGGGACGTCCTAGGATGAGGTGGATGGATGGGGTGAAGGGGGCTTTGGAGGAGAGGGGAATGTCTGTTGAGGAAGGACGGGAGAGGACAGAAGACAGGGATGAGTGGAGAGTGGTTGTATATGGATGATGTTGTGATTGCATGAGGTGGAATGGGCGTGGGGATGGGGGGTGAGGTAGTATGTGTGAGCAAAATTTGACTCAGCCCGAAGGGATTTCTCCCCGTCTTCTCCTTTTATGCAATGGGGGGACGGAGAGGGGGGTCGCCGATTAAATGAAGCAGTCTTGCTGTGGATGTGCTGTGTCTTGCGACACTGTTTCTGACCCAGGGCAGTGGACAAGGTGGAGGGATGACCCGTCATCCAGGAGGTGCTAAGATGGGAGGGAGGGTGGAGGGGTGTGGAGTGTATTCAGGGATGGAATGGAGAAGGGGGAAAAGTCTTGGTATATGTATGTATGTATGTATGTATGTATGTATGTATATGCAAAACCCTAGGAGGAGTTCTTGAACAAACAAATAAGAAGACAAACTGACAGACAGACAAATGAAAGATAGTTTTCCAAGTACCTTGGGTTATAAGGTTTCAGAATATATGGTTATAGGGGTCTATCTGCAAAAACCTAGGAGTTCGTGACCAAACAAACAAAGGCTACTACTTTATTATAGTATATATATAAACATATATATATATATATATATATATATATATGTATAAACATATATATATATGTATACATACATATATATATATATATATATATATATACACATATATATCATATGTATATATAAATATAATATACTACATATATATATATACATATATATCATATGTATATATAAATATAATATACTACATATATACATATAATATACTACATATTATATATATATATATACATATATATATGTATACATACATATATATTATATGTATATATAAATATAATATACTACATATGTGTATACACATATATATCATATGTATATATAAATATAATATACTACATATATGTATATATATATATATATATATAGTATATTATATATATAATATACCACATATATACATATAATATACTACATATATATATATATATATATATATATATATATATATATATATGTAGTATATTATATATATATGTAAATACATATATATATACATATATATATATATATATATATATATTATACATATACACACACTTCCCAACTTCTACTTTTAAAATTTTATTCCTGCTGATTCTATGCAATTCTATTCAACTTAGATTTGCTGGTGTCAAGGAACCCATTAGTGGTAATGCTATTGGCCAGCAAGTATCTCGTACTTTCTGGCTGTCGCCAGGTCATTTTATTCAGCTGAGGGGGGTAACAACCCCTGAATGATCTTTAAGATCGAGGTTTGAATATTTTTTTGTATTCAGAATTTTCTACTAAAGTTTTTTTTTCTCGCAATTTCGTTAACAGCTTTCATTTATTTGATTTTTGTGTTTTTGTAGTTTTAACCGCACCAAATGTCCTTAATTTTGTATTTTTCAAAATTTGAGTGTCTTATTCAACAGTTAGAGATATCTTCATTTGTGCCCTCTTTAAGAATATTACCTTCCGGATTTCCAAACTTTTCAAAACCGATAGACGGCAATGTCTAGCCAACGTCTTCAAGGTTTACGAAGATGGTGTCTCGCAGAAGCCCGTCAGAAACGGTGGAAATATGATTCAGCATAAATGTGGCACTTGCTCCTACTTTAGTGCCCAAGTTTCGAAGTACATTTCTTATTTGAGAAGATGAACTCTCGAAGAACGCTCGCCGAGTTCGTGGCACTGACATCAATGCCAAACGGAAGATGGTACCAAGTCCAAATACAAGAAGACACACGTTCCAGAAGAAGAGGATATGGAAGAAGTAGCTATGGTACAGCATGGTGTTGTCTGTACACGTAAAGTGCATTGTGTTGTCTCCAATGATTCTCATTTCAGGGACAATAGAGCTCCTGAACTCTATTGGGAATATATCAGGAGAACTGACGGTCTCCGTAAAGCCAATGTAGTTTTGGAAAATGTCCATTTCGTGAGCAAAGTACCTTCCCTGGAAAACGAAATCCAAAAAGAACATCGCGCAACTGACGACGAAGAGCTGGACCAGTTCCACGACGATGCTGTCGAAGTAAACTCTGCTGAACTGGTCCAGGCTGACGTTTCTGAAGGTGTCTTTGTCGATCTTCAAAGTACGAGGATCCTTGGTGTATCTTTTGAAGTATCCAGTAATCATTGGAGGCAAAAGAGGAGAGTACAATGCCGAGAGGATCAACATAATAGTCAGAATGTATTTGTGGTGCAAGAGATAAACCTTGCCATTCTCACTTTCAATATATGGGAACCATGTGATGTATTCTCCATATTTGTCCATATCTTCATTGATGTCTTTATCTCTATTATAGAAGTACTTCCAGACAGGCTTCTCGGAGATAATTCCCACGACGACCAAGTAAACGGTGATGGTGAAATAGGTTATCGTGCACAAGTGTGCAAAGTATGATCGATGCTTAGACTCGGCGAGGTTCTTCTTGAAAGTCTTCCATATCCTTCCCGCTTTGCGGGTGGCGGCGCAAGCTGCTTTCCGAAGATCGCCGAAGTCGTGAGACTGGTCCATCGAAGTATGTTCTTGAAGACTCCAGGTCAAAGTCCTCTGGCCATAGAAAACGGGTCTGGGCATTCTTAGACAGAAAGGAGGGAACTCAGATGTCTTATACACACATACATACAAACATACATATATACATACACACACACACACAAAGTTATACACACACACACACACACACACTCACACACAGAATGGGACAATGGAAAAACACGACACGAAAAGAAACTCAAATAAGATCATTACATAAGAGATCTGAAAAAAATATCTTCCCACACAGAGTGATAGATACTTGGAACAAATTAGATAAAGAAACAGTGTGTGCAAACACTATTCAAGATTTGAAGAAAAAACTTGATGCTGAGATACAAAGACGGGTCATCACGAGCATAGCTCTCTTCCCGTATAATACAACTAGGTAAACACACACACACACACACACACACACACACACACACACACACGAGTATATTGGGATTGTGCCTTCCCCGGCCGAAGTTCCCCCTCCCGTCCCTCTGAAGAAAGAATAGGGAAATTTAAAAGAAGAATAAGTCATGTGATCCAGTCAAGGCTTCTGTTGACTCGAGACACCTTTGACGAGAGGGACCTCTCCCCCCTCCTTTTTTATTTATTTATTTTTTCAAGTCCGCCAACCTCCATGGACCCTCCTGGCCACCCCTTCCTCTCCCGTGACCCCTTCCTCCTCCTCCTCCTCCTCCTCCTCCTCTTCCTACTCTTCGTCTTCCTTCTTCTCCTCTACCGTGACCTTTCTCCTCTTCCTCTTCGTCCTTCTTCTCGTCTTTCCTCTTCTCCTCTACCGTGACCTTTCTCCTCCTCCTCTTCGGGTCTATCTGCAAAAAACTAGGAGGGGTTCGTGAATAATATCTAACCTAACCATACCCCACCTAACTTTAACCCTTAACCCTAACCAAAATATATATATTTTTTAAAAATGAAATATAGTTATCCAAGCACCTGAAGTGATAGGGTATCAGAAAATATATGGTTATGGGAGTCTTTATGCAAAACCCTAGGAGCAGTTCTTGAACAAACAAATAAGCAAACAAACTGACAGACAGACAAATAAAAGATAGTTTTTCAAGTACCTTGGGTTATGACGTTTCAGAATATATATGGTTATAGGGGTCTATTTGCAAATTCCTAGGAAGAGTTCGTGACCAAACAAACAGACAAACAAAGGCTTCTACTTTATTATAGTACATATATCTATCTATCTATATATTTATATATATATATATATATATGTATATATATATATAGATATAGATATAGATATATATGTATATATATATATATATATATACATATATATATATATATATATATATATATATATATATATATATATATATCCTGCAGGCGCCATCAAAAATCATTATAGTAACCACCACCAAATACGACTCACAAGAGAAGACCTCGTAAAGGGTACTTCCATTATTGCCACGGAAAAAGACCACAAAAGAATTTCGATTATCGAAGTGTTGCATATCAAACACAGCAACCCCGACATGAATAAGCAGCTTCAAGATCTCCAAATTCTCCCTTCTTCTAAACCTATGATCGCACATTTCCATGTTGATGATGTCCATTCTTCCACCTCACAGCACGGTCAACAATTGACCACCCCACGGCGTGGGTGATCAATTGTCATTGCTGGGGTTTTTGTCCTTTTGTCCACCTCTTATATTCGTACTTATTTCATATTATTTTTTGTTTGTAACCTCTCCTTAGCTCATTTATGTAACACTATTTCTGTATATTTACGAGTTGAATATTGTATGTATTATTCTGCCTTGAAAATGAAGTTGTGCAACATGGAAACGTTGGTACCGAAATTGACTATCCTGCCTCAGTGTTGAAATGTCTTTTGCTGACCTTCTACATAGATTGCCTCTTGAGATACGTCACCTTATTCGCAGTATTGAACAGGTTAAGAAGAAAATTGTGAGTTGTCATCATGCTATTATATACAACATTTCTTCCCAGAGGGAGAACCTCCTGCCTAAGTATACACACACACACATATATATATATATATATATATATATATATATATATATATAGGTATATATATATATGTGTATATATATATATATATATATATATATATATATATATATATATATATATATATATATATATATATATATATATATATTTAGAAGCTCGCTGGCTGAGCGGGTTAGGGCATCGTTTCTTGCGGTGAAGGTCGAAGTAAGGGCAGTTCAAATCCTGCCACCGGCGAAGTTGAACCAAGGGCATAGTTCATTAAATTCCACGCTACAAAGCCCTCTATGAGGGGCACCGTCCTAGCCTCCCGATAGGGGGGAGTGTGTGACGTTAAACCATATCATCATATCACATATATATATGTATATAAATATATATATATATATATGTATACATATATATATATATATATATATATATATGTATATGATATATATATATACATATATATATATATACACATATGCACACAATTCCCAACTTCTACTTTTAAATTTTTGTTCTTGTCTGATTCCATGCAATTCTATTCAACTTAGATTTGTTGGTGTCAAGGAACCCATTAGTGGTAATGCCATTGGCCAGCAAGTATTTCCTACTTTCTGGCTGTCGCCAGCTGATTTTATTCAGCTGAGGGGGTAACAACCCCTGAATGATCTGTGAGATCGAGGTTTGAATATTTTTTGTATTCAGAATTTTCTACAAAAGTTCTTCTTTCGTAATTTCGTTAACAGCTTGAAGTTATTTGATTTTTGTGTTTTGGCAGTTTTAACTGCGCCAAATGTCCTTAATTTTGTATTTTTCAAAATTTTAGTCTTTTATTCAACAGTTAGAGATATCTTCATTTGTGTCCTCTTTAAGAATATCACCTTGCGGGTTTCCAAACTTTTCAAAACCGATAGACGGCAATGTCTGGCCAACGTCTTTAAGGTTTACGAAGATGGTGTCTCGCAGAAGCCCGTCAGAAACGGTGGAGATATGATTCAGCATAAATGTGGCGCTTGCTCCTACTTTAGTGCCCAAGTTTCGAAGTACATTTCTTACTTGAGAAGATGAACTCTCGAAGAACGCTCGCCGAGTTCGTGGCACTGACATCAATGCCAAACGGAAGATGGTACCAAGTCCAAGTACAAGAAGACACACGTTCCAGAAGAAGAGGATGTGGAAGAAGTACCTATGGTACAGCATGGTGTTGTCTGTACACGTAAAGTGCATTGTGTTGTCTCCAATGATTCTCATTTCAGGGACGATAGAGCTCCTGAACTCTATTGGGAATATATCAGGAGAATTGACGGTCTCCGTAAAGCCAATGAAGTTTTGGAAAATATCCATCTCGTGAGCAAAGTACCTCCCCTGGAAAACGAAATCCAAAAAGAACATCGCGAAACTGACGACGAAGAGCTGGACCAGTTCCACGACGATGCTGTCGAAGTAAACTCTGCTGAACTGGTCCAGGCTGACGTTTCTGAAGGTGTCTTTGTCGATCTTCAAAGTACGAGGATCCTTGGTGTATCTTTTGAAGTATCCAGTAATCATTGGAGGCAAAAGAGGAGAGTACAATGCCGAGAGGATCAACATAATAGTCAGAATGTATTTGTGGTGCAAGAGATAAACCTTGCCATTCTCACTTTCAATATATGGGAACCATGTGATGTATTCTCCATATTTGTCCATATCTTCATTGATGTCTTTATCTCTATTATAGAAATACTTCCAGACAGGCTTCTCAGAGATAATTCCCACGACGACCAAGTAAACGGTGATGGTGAAATAGGTTATCGTACAGAAGTGTGCAAAGTATGATCGATGTTTATACTCGACGAGGTTCTTCTTGAAAGTCTTCCATATCCTTCCCGCTGCGCGGGTGGCGGCGCGAGCTGCTTTCCGAAGATCGCCGAAGTCGTGAGACTGGTCCATCGAAGTATGTTCTTGAAGACTCCAGGTCAAAGTCCTCTGGCCATAGAAATCGGGTCTGGGCATTCTTAGACAGAAAAGAGGGAACTCAGATGTCTTATACACACATACATACAAACATACATATATACATACACAAACACACACACACACACACACACACACACACACACACACACACACACACACACACACACACACACACACACACACACACACACACACACACAATGGGACAATGGGAAAACAAGAGGACACGAAAAGAAACTCAAAAAAGATAATTACATAAGAGATCTGAAAAAATATCTTCCCGCACAGAGTGATAGATACTTGAAACAAATTAGACACAGAAACAGTGTGTGCAAATACTATTCAAGATTTGAAGAAAAAACTTGATGCTGAGAGATACAAAGACGGGTCACCACGAGCATAGCTCCCTTCCCGTATAATACAACTAGGTAAACACACACACACACACACATACACA
>NW_027467756.1:532500-535000 GCF_046742065.1 Oratosquilla oratoria | reverse complement strand
CGCAGAAGCCCGTCAGAAACGGTGGAGATATGATTCAGCATAAATGTGGCGCTTGCTCCTACTTTAGTGCCCAAATTTCGAAGTACATTTCTTATTTGAGAAGATGAACTCTCGAAGAACGCTCGCCGAGTTCGTGGCACTGACATCAATGCCAAACGGAAGATGGTACCAAATCCAAGTACAAGAAGACACACGTTCCAGAAGAAGAGGATGTGGAAGAAGTAGCTATGGTACAGCATGGTGTTGTCTGTACACGTAAAGTGCATTGTGTTGTCTCCAATGATTCTCATTTCAGGGACGATAGAGCTCCTGAACTCTATTGGGAATATATCAGGAGAACTGACGGTCTCCGTAAAGCCAATGAATTTTTTGAAAATGTCCATCTCGTGAGCAAAGTACCTCCCCTGGAAAACGAAATCCAAAAAGAACATCGCGCAACTGACGACGAAGAGCTGGACCAGTTCCACGACGATGCTGTCGAAGTAAACTCTGCTGAACTGGTCCAGGCTGACGTTTCTGAAGGTGTCTTTGTCGATCTTCAAAGTACGAGGATCCTTGGTGTATCTTTTGAAGTATCCAGTAATCATTGGAGGCAAAAGAGGAGAGTACAATGCCGAGAGGATCAACATAATAGTCAGAATGTATTTGTGGTGCAAGAGATAAACCTTGCCATTCTCACTTTCAATATATGGGAACCATGTGATGTATTCTCCATATTTGTCCATATCTTCATTGATGTCTTTATCTCTATTATAGAAGTACTTCCAGACAGGCTTCTCGGAGATGATTCCCACGACGACCAAGTAAACGGTGATGGTGAAATAGGTTATCGTGCAGAAGTGTGCAAAGTATGATCGATGTTTATACTCGACGAGGTTCTTCTTGAAAGTCTTCCATATTCTTCCCGCTTTGCGGGTGGCGGCGCGAGCTGCTCTCCGAAGATCGCCGAAGTCGTGAGACTGGTCCATCAAAGTGTGTTCTTGAAGACTCCAGGTCAAAGTCCTATGGCCATAGAAAACGGGTCTTGGCATTCTTAGACAGAAAGGAGGGAACTCAGATGTCTTATACACACATACATACAAACATACATATATACATACCCACACACACACATAAAGTTACACACACACACACACACACACACACACACACACACACACACACACACACACACACACACACACACACACACACACACACACAGACACTCACACACACACAAATGGGACAATGGAAAAACAAGAGGACACGAAAAGAAACTCAAACAAGATAATTACATAAGAGATCTGAAAAAATATCTTCCCGCACAGAGTGATAGATACTTGAAACAAATTAGACAAAGAAAGAGTGTGTGCAAACACTATTCAAGATTTTAAGAAAAAACTTGATGCTGAGAGATACAAAAGACGGGTCACTACGAGAATAGCTCCCTTCCCGTATGATACAACTAGGTGAACACACACACACACACACACACACACACACACACACACACATACACACACACACACACACGAGTATATTGAGATTGTGCCTTCCCCGGCCGAAGTTCCCCCTCCCGTCCCTCTGAAGAAAGAATAGGGAAATTTAAAAGAAGAATAAGTCATGTGATCCAGTGAAGACTTCTGTTGACTCAAGACACCTTTGACGAGAGGGACCTCTCCCCCCACCCTTTTTTATCTATTTATTTTTTCCAAGTCCGCCAACCTCCATGGACCCTCCTGGCCACCCCTTCTTCTCCCGTGACCCCTTCCTCCTCCTCCTCCTCTTCCTACTCTTCGTCTTCCTCCTTCTCCTCTACCGTGACCTTTCTCCTCCTCCTCTTCGTCCTTCTTCTCGTCTTTCCTCTTCTCCACTACCGTGACCTTTCTCCTCCTCCTCTTCGGGTCTATCTGCAAAAAACCTAGGAGGAGTTCGTGAATAATTTCTAAGCTAACCATACCCCACCTAACTTTAACCCTTAACCCTAACCAAAATATATATATTTTTTAAAAATGAAATATAGTTATCCAAATACCTGAAGTGATAGGGTATCAGAATATATATAGTTATGGGAGTCTATATGCAAAACCCTAGGAGGAGTTCTTGAACAAACAAATAAGCAGAAAAACTGACAGACAGACAAATGAAAGATAGTTTTCCAAGTACCTTGGGTTATAAGGTTTCAGAATATATATGGTTATAGGGGTCTATCTGCAAAAACCTAGGAGGAGTTCGTGACAAAAGAAACAGAAAAACAAAGGCTACTACTTTATTATAGTATATATATATATATATATATATGCATACATATATATATATATATATATATATATATATATTACATATACATATATATATTACATATACATATATATATATATATATATATTACATATACATACATATATATATATATATATATATATATATATATATTAAATATATATATATATACATATATATATATATATATATATTCATACATATATATATATATATATATATATATATATATATC
>NW_027467756.1:510000-527500 GCF_046742065.1 Oratosquilla oratoria | reverse complement strand
CCAAACAAGGGCAGAACCTTCTGGGTGAAGCGGAGATTCTTCAAGAAAGTGAGAACATTTTGGGCACACACGAAGACTCGTCCGAAGAAACTTCTTTCTCAAGGGCACAGGCATCGGACCTGGAGGCCACTCAAGAACTTCCAGTTCGTGACAAAGCGACCCTTCAGGAATCTGCAATTCCCGATGCCGTGATAAGCGAGATCGGCGAACTAAAAGAACACGACATCGTCGCTTGTGAGATCGATGTTTCTTCTCCTTTGGCTCTTTCCTTCCAGAGCGAACAAAAACACCAAACTTCGCGTCCAGAGGAAGAGGAGACGAGAAAGCTCAGCCACAAGAAGCGTCGATCTCGAAGATACAAAATGGCTTTGGCTGAAGTAACGAAAGAGTTCGAGGGGGTGCCGGTGACCAATTCTTTCCTCCAAAGACAGGCGAAGGAAAAAATGGCAGAATCCTGTCAAAGAAAGCCCCACAGGAAGGCAAATCAACGAGGACAGCCAATCCAGAAGCCTGATCTTACAAGAAACAACCGGACCACTCGTAATAGCCAAAACAATTACCAAACAATGCAATACCAACCACGTTACCAAGGCAATACTCATCGACAATACCAAGCCAACTGGTGCAATGGTACTCGCCCTAACTACCATACCAGACGAGGCCAGGTGTCAAAGAACAACGGACTAACGGTACACAATGTGGCAGCAAAACCGACAAATAAAAAACAAACAAACGCCTATTACTACAGTTACCCTAGTTACTATTCCCAAGGTATTCAGGAACACTACCAGAGTAACCATTGCTATTGGTGTCAAGATGGAAACCGATGCTTTCCAAATTATAATTCAAGGAATTACCCTGAAAATACCTACATCTCATGTTGGTACGCTCCAAAACAGCAAAATTACAAATTCTTCAATCAGAACATGAATTACTATCATTACTAATTGTACCATCAGTAAAACAGATGAAAATAACAGAAAATAAAGTGAAAGAATAAATCATAAATATAAATGCAACATAGAAGTAATAAGAATAAAGATATAGAGATAAAATTATAAAATACTTCAACAAAATAAAAATTATAGAAGGATAAATGACGAAAATAAAAGAAAAAAGAAAAATAGAAAACAAATATTGAAGAAAAATAGTTACAAAATACATAAAAACGTTAAAGAAAAGAATTGGTAAAATAAAACTAAAGACATAATAAAAATAAAAATCTGATCAGAAAAATCCCCTCATCTGAATAAAATACCCCAGTGACCCATGTATGGAACTGGCCAATAAACAACACAGATTCTTAAGTATACTACAACATACCTCACATTTCTTTTGGTGTTATCATGATGGCTATTATTATTTATCATCTTATTACACACTATTATGACACCTGAGCATCATTCCAAGTTACCTCTGGTTATCCTGATCATGACTGAATTACATGTATTAATGTGATCATCACTTATTATCATCATATTGAACCCTTATTATTGTCATCATTAACAAATTTTCAAGCTTAATCTGTCACATTCTCAAATCATTCTGGACAGCACCATGCAAGTCTTACTTTTGACTTATGGATCATTGTTTCCAATACATTTGTCTGGATTGAAATGCTGGCTACTGTTAGGGCCTTTGAAAGCCGGGGACCAGCCTGTACTTTCTTCCAGGACCCAAGAGCTAAGAAGGGCACCACAGTAGCCATACATCTATCGCCCCTCTAGAACACACTTTCTACTATCCCCAATCCAACATACTTTCATTTACATACAGCAACATCTCTATACTTATTACACCACAATTACTTCTTTTAATTAGTGTTGTAGGCCTACTGTAGTTGTATAGACTAGACATTATACCCTCAATTTTGAGAAAAAACTTGGCCTGGCTCACGGTCTTTTAAGACTTCTTGTACTGCCTTGCAAGAAACCCTTGGTATAATTAGGGAGATAGTGACAGAATATGCTGTCGGTCTGTCATTTTCTCGTTCTTAGCATCACTCAGGAGCACCACTCAGAAGTAAAATAGCAATGGGTTTCCCATCAACCTGATTTCGAATCTCATAGACAGCTCTTCTCCCTCTTCTTTGGTAGGAGATAGAATGATGAGCTGCTGTAAGACTTTGAAAAGGGATTCATAGTAAGGTTTTTATATTGTCAAAGTTTGCTTTCCTGAAGTCTGGTACTTGAACGTTATTCGTACTTTTTATTTTTTCCCAAATAACATTAAATCTTATTTCTTGATGATCGCTAAAGCCTAGACTATCTCCCACTATTACGCTGCTAATTTGGTGCTCATTATTAGTTAGAATTAAGTCCAGGGTATTTTGTCCCCTCGCGGGATCGGTAAACACTTGTTTTAGGAAAGTATCCTGCACCATATCTAGGAATGTCTTCGCTTCATGATCTCCTATTAAAGTTTCCCAGTCAATGTTTCTATAATTAAAATCTCCCATGATCACAACGTTTTTGTACTGGGACGCTCTGTGAATTTCATGAATCAGGGGATCAGTCTGCTCAGTGCTGAGGTTAGGTCTATACAAGACGCCAATAATAACTTTCTTATTCTTGCCTATAATCTCTACCCAAATAGATTCCGTACAGTCCTCTTCCTTAATCGAATTGTTGATTATACATTTTAATGCATTTTTAACGAAAAGTGCTACACCTCCCCCACTCCTGCCAACCCTATACTTGTGAAAAAACCTGACCTCAGTGACGACTACTGCTCACATGTATGCACACATACATATATGCAGACATACATCCGTACATACAGGTGTACATACAGACATACATATATGCATACATACATGCATACTGTATATACATATATACATACATATATGCATACATACGTGGAAGCATACTTATATGCATGCCCACAGACATACATAACCACATTAACGCATATATACATGCTTATATACACGCATACATACATACACACTTATATACATACAGATATGCATATATAAATACAGTGCATACAAACATACATACATAATAACAACATACATACGTTTAAGCATACATACATACATACATACATATATATATATATATATATATATATATATATATATATATACGTACGTACATACATGCATACATACATACATACATACATACGTACATATATACATACATACATACATACATATATACATGCATATGTGCAGTCAAATATATGTATACATAGATATGTGTATGGCTACATACATTCATAACTGCACATATACATATATACATAAATATATACATACATACCAACATACATGAATACATACATACATTCATATATGCATATATATAAGCATACATGCAGACATTTATCCACACATTTTCATGCATACATGTGTACCTGCGTGCATACAATAATACAGATGTACATAGTTACATATTTGCAAACATACACATGTCAGTACCTACATACATTCATATTTGCATGCATACATTTACGCTTACATCCATACATACATGTACAAATATATGCATACAAGCATACATACAAATATATATACATGAATACAACCACATATGCATATATTCATATCCGCATGTATACGTATTCACATATATGCATAAATATACATGTCTATGCCTACATACACAAATGCATACATACATACCTATATGCATACACACACATAAATACATATATTCACGTGTATTTGTACACGTACCCATACTTATATATATATATATATATATATATATATATATATATATATATATATATATATATATATATATATATATACATACTTATACACATACATTCATACGTATATAAATACATGCGCACTTACATACATACTTACGTACATACATACATAAACACATACATACATACATACACACATACATACATACATACATACACATATATACAAACATACACACATGTATACATACATGTATGTATGCATGTATACATATATATATATATATGAATATATGAAGTCATGCATGCATATATGCATATATATTCATGGTTACATATATGGATACATATATATATATGCTGTATATATATATATATATATATATATATATATATATATATATATATATATACATTCATACATACATTCATATATGCATACATGCAGACATCCAGACATTTGTGCATATCTGTTATCATGCATACATGTTCCCATACGTGCAAACAATAATACATATATACATAGTTACATATTTGTATATACAGTATACACATGTGAATGCCCACATACATTCATATTTGCATACATACATGCTTGCATCCATATATACATGTAAAAAAAAGGTACATACACGTATACGTACATATATATATATATATATATATATATATATATATATATATATATATATACGCATTTATATATATTCTTACATATACATATGTATGCCTACATACATACATACATACACGCATGCAAACATACATACATACATACATACATGAATCACAATGGCAAAAGCCGACAAGACTGTGAGAATAAACACCTTGTGAGATCGAAACCTTTATTAGTACTACGTTTCGCTTGTTACAGCTTTTTCAAGTACTTGAAAAAACTGTAACAAGCGAAACGTAGTACTAATAAAGGTTTCGATCTCACAAGGTGTTTATTCTCACATACATACATACATACATACATACATACATACGTACGTACATATATTCGTATATAAATACATGCGTACTTACATACATACATACGTAGACACATACATACATGCATACATACATATATATATATATATATATATATATATACATATATATATATATATATACACACATTTATACATATATATACATACATATATATATATATGTATGTATATATATATGTATATATATACATATATATATATACATGCACACAAGGATATACCCAAACATTCTTCATCTGAAATGTCTGTTTGTCAGTCATGGATCTGTTATCTTTCCGAAGAACCTCGAGACCATTTGGGGGACTTCGGCGACAAGCGGACACTATTTGGCCAACTCGGCGAGACTCGGCCACAGAGGACAGCCGACAACAAGACGAATATAAAGAGGAATTTTGAAGAACGGCAATGGAATACGTTGCTAAAAGACTATATGGAGCCACGGACGGAATACAGGACATACTAAAAGGCAATTTCGGTGAGTAAGGCCGAAGAAGGCACAGCGGCCGAGTCTTTCTGGTCCTGGAGGAAGGAAGGCGAAGAGCCTCCTTCGGCGAAGATCAGTCCGCGCAGCTCCTTGACGAAGTTGACACACGGTGGAGGGCAGGAAAAGTGGGCTTTGGAGCTCGCCAAAGACTTGCCTAATGGCCAAATGCCAGGGATACAATATCATCGTAGGTCCCGAAAATTTTTCACAATGAAGCGGCTCCTGGAAGAATGTATCGCGAAGAAAGCTGCCTGTGTTGACCCTACAGAACAAGGTTCTAGAAGATCATCTAGAGATGCACCGAGTTCTTCCACTTCTAGTGTTTGGCAAGCCGTGCATTTTCTGTGAAAAATCTAGCAAATACCTAAAGGGTCAAAAGACTAGAGAAACCCTCACACAGTGTTCAGAGTTGAGGTCTGATGATCGAATCCGAATTGCAGCAGCCACAAAACTGGACAACAGATTGCTTGCCATCACGAGTCCAGAACTTCTTGCTGCTGAGGGACACTACCACAGGTCCTGCTGCTACCGTGCCTCTACACGCCAAGAGCCTGCTGACACCAGTGCCGCATCGGAGCAGGGAGATGATATCGATTCGCAGAAGAAATCTGCACAAAAGCTCTCCTATTATGAACTGTTCTTGTACATAAGGAACGAACTCATTCCAAAGCCAGAAATACTACGCATGACAGACCTTACGTCCGGGCTAGTGTCCTCAATGAACTCTTTTTGGTATCAAAGATGTTACAGACTCGATGAGGAAACACCTGCGCCGAAAGCTGGAAACAGAGTTTTCAGATTCTATCCACATCATTTCCGATGGCAAAGAAAAGCTCCTCCTGTACCCAGATACTTTGTCTATGTGTGAGCTTGTCAAAAACACCACTTTCTTGAAGAAGGATCTGGAGCATGCAGATCTGTCAACACTGAAGATGTGGTAAAAAAAGCAGCATTGCAAATGAGGAATGACATCAAGAAGCAAGACAGCATACATGCATGGCCATCTGATGTGGAGCAAGATGAGCAAGACATCATTCCTAAGTCGATCACTCATTTCTACAGACACTCCTGACGGGGGACTGTGACTGCACAAATCCATCAGAGAGAGTGAAACGACTCAGTACATCCTTTGGCACCGATATGGTACATGCGGAAGGATAAAACCACCAAAGCTACTACTCATCCTCTGGGTTCCTCTACCATGGGCCAATGGATCTCTTCGCAAGACGAATAAGGCAGTTTAATGATGATGATAATAATGATAATAATAATAATAATAATAATAATAATAATAATAATAATAATAATAATAATAATAATAATAATAATAATAATAATAATAATAATAATAATAATGATAATGATAATGATAATGATAATGATAATGATGATAATGATAATGATAATGATAGTGATAGTGATAGTGATAGTGATAATGATAATGATAATAATAATAATAATAATAATAATAATAATAATAATAATGATAATGATAATAATAATAATGATAATAATAATAATAATAATAATGATGATAATAATAATAATAATAATAATAATAATAATAATAATGATAATAATATTAATAATAATGGTAATAATAATAATAATAATGATAATAATAATAATAATTATAAAAATAATAATGATAATGAATTTATTTGACATTGAGTCAATATACATGAAGTGCAGATAATGAAAAGAACACATAGTTGGAAATAACAATTACAATTGCCAGTCCACGAGACTATCAAAATAACAGACCGAGCAAGTGGGTCTGCCCCACACCTATCATAACTCTACCTTCCTTCTATTTCATTCTTTCCTTCCACTAAGCCCCCAAATCCCCCCTCCCTCCTCCCCCCCTTCCGAATGGCGACTGTCATAACAGCGACTGTCAATAGAGCGACTTCACAATCGCGATTCTTTTAAAACAGCGACCATCACAACAGCGACCACATGATAGCGATTGTATTATAAGAGCGACTGTCATAACAGCGACATTATCGCATCAGCAGTCCTCCAAATGTTGCTATCATTATTTTTTTTATCATTGAAAGAAAATATATCAAAGGAATTAAAAAAAAAATACTTATACATCATTTCAGGTAACAATATTTTTTGCACATACTGTGTGAAAATGAAATTAAATTTATGAAACAAATTATCTAAATTGAAATTATACAACTTTCATATGTGGACTAAGGTAAATGGTGTTATCATTGCACAAAAAGTTGCCTAACATTGATAACATATTACAACAAGGAGTCTAGGGTTGGGTTGTTCAAAAACTAATTCTGGCGTTAGTTTATCTTGATGTTCATGATGCTTAATGTCAAGATAGATTTAACGCCAAGATAATGCAAAATTTTGTTTTGAACAACCCAGTCCAGAAGTTCAACATCATTATGAGCATACAGGAGGGGAGCGCATCGAATGTAGGATGTTTCGGCCACTGACGTTTCGGCCAGAACTCTGCAGGGTAGGACGTTTCGGCCAGTCCTCCAAATGTTGCTATTATTATTTACTTATTATTGAAAGAAAATGTATTATTAAAAGAATTAAAGAAATATATATCATTTCAAGTGACAATATTTTTGCACATACTATGTGAAAACGAAATTAATTTTATGAAACAAATTATCTAAATTGAAATTATACAGTGCACCAAATTATCTAAATTAAAATTATACAGCTTTCATGTGTGGACTAAGGTAAATGGTGTTATTGTTGCACAAAAAGTTGCCTAACATTGATAACATATAACAAGGAGTCTAGGGTTGGGTTGTTCAAAAACTAATTCTGCCGTCAGTTTATCTTGATGTTAAAAGTCATGGTAACGCTCTGTGTTACCATGATGTTTAATATCAAGATAGATTTAACGCCAAGATAGTGCACATTTTTTTTTTTTTTTTTTTAACAACCCAGTCCAGAAGTTCAACATCATTATGAGCATGCAGGAGGAGAGCGCATCGAATGTAGGATGTTTCGGCCACAAACGTTTCGGCAACTGACGTTTCGGCCAGAACTCTGCAGGGTACGACGTTTCGGCCAATCCTAAATGTTGCTATTATTATTTACTTATTATTGAAAGAAAAATATTATTAAAAGAATTAAAAAAAAACGACGTAGGACGTTTCGGCCATTCCTTCAAATGTTGCTATTATTATTTACTTATTATTGAAAGAAAATGTATTATTAAAAGAATTAAAGAAATATATATCATTTCAAGTGACAATATTTTTGCACATACTGTGTGAAAACGAAATTAATTTTATGAAACAAATTATCTAAATTGAAATTATACAGTGCACCAAATTATCTAAATTGAAATTATACAGCTTTCATGTGTGGACTAAGGTAAATGGTGTTATTGTTGCACAAAAAGTTGCCTAACATTGATAACATTATAAACATATCATAACAAGGAGTCTAGGGTTGGGTTGTTCAAAAACTTATTCTGGTGTTAGTTTATCTTGATGATAAAAGTCATGGTAACGCTCTGTGTTACCATGATGTTTAATGTCAAGATAGATTTAACGCCAAGATAGTGCAAAAAAATTATTTTGAACAACCCAGTCCAGAAGTTCAACATCATTATGAGCATGCAGGAGGGGAGCGCATCGAATATAGGATGTTTCGGCCACAGACGTTTCGGCAACTGACGTTTCGGCCAGAACTCTGCAGGGTACGACGTTTCGGCCAATCCTAAATGTTGCTATTATTATTTACTTATTATTGAAAGAAAAATATTATTAAAAGAATTAAAAAACCGACGACCGAGCAACCGACCAGTAAATTCACTTCAGTGAACTTAGTACAAACAAATAAATATGAGCGATAGAAACATAAGTCTGCGACCTTTTGAGCATATTTCATTCTGAACCTATCTCACAAAGTAAACACAACTGAACGCGTAAATACAAACACGAAAACACAAGCAATTGAAACATAAGTCTGCGACCATTCTGACCGGTCGATAGTAAAGTCGCTATTATTACAGTCGCTGTTATAATGCGGTCGCCATTAGGACAGTCGCCGTTTTGAAAGTCGCTCACCTGATTACGTCGCCCTTATGAAGTCGCTATTATGACTGTCGCTGTTTTGACAGTCGCTATCCGGCCCGGATCCCTATCTATCCTGCCCTCTATCTATCAGACACCTGGAGAGGAGTCTCCCTTGCAGAGGTGATCCCTGAACTATCAACAACCATCATTGACGGATGAACCTGATGCAAAAGCTGAAAGGCAATGACAAAACCTTTGCCCAGTTTGCAGAGTCAGCACTAAACACTGTTCTCCATAAAGGAGCCATAAGCCAGCGCATAGATATTGTCTTTGATATGTACAAGGAGACGTCAATCAAAGATGCAGAAGGAGTGAAAAGAGGAACAGACATGACAGGCATCCAGTTTAGGAACATTGCACCAGGCCACAATCCAACAGTGGAGGAATATCCTATGCAGCTCTGCTAACAAGGCTAAGAAATAAAAGCAAGATTCATTTCACATGAACAAAGAGGGAGTAGTGCGTCCGGGTCTACTGGAAGCAAAGAGGGGGCGTCAGGTAAGATAGTTTGGGAACCACTGATCTAGAAGTTTTGCCATTTAAAACAACTCTCTGTTTTCGATCATTCAACCAATTTTTAGTCCAACTTAATAGGCTGCAACTTATTCCGTGTGAAGCTAATTTAGTAAGTAGTCTTTCGTGGGGGACGGTATGAAAAGCTTTTGCAACGTCTAAATATATTAAATCTATATTGTTTCTTTTGTTATAACTCGAGATGACTGTGTGTTATAGAATTCGAGTAAATTAGTCACGCAAGAATTTTTCCGTCTAAATCCATGCTGGCTATCATTTATCAAACAGGTACTTTCTAAATGATGTTCGACAGCATCTCTGATGATAGTTTCCATCATTTTTCCTACGATTGAAGTCAAGCTTATAGGCCTGTAGTTGTTGTTTTTTTCACCTTTTTTTGAATATTGGAGTGACGTTAGCTCGCTTCCATTCTCTTGGGACATCTCCATGTATGATGGATTTCTTGAAAATAATTTCTAATGGAACAATAATCTCATTTTTTATTTCCTTTGATATTCTTGGATGCCAACCGTCAGGCTCTGGTGTTTTATTAATTTTGAGTTTTCCTATACACCTTTTAATTTTTTCTTTTGTTATATTTACCGTAGTAAGTTTACCCTAGGTTTTTCACAGGTTTCAGTTTGGAGTTCACTTTGAGGTGTTTCGTTTACGAATACCGAGATAAAATAATTGTTTAGAATATTACACATTCCTTCGTTTGAATACTCAAGTTGACCGTCAGCAGATAATAGTGGGCCAATGTGATTCCTAATAACCTTTTTATCTCTAATGAAACTGTAAAATTCTATGGGATGCTCTTTGGATTTATCAGCGATATTCATTTCGTATTGTCGTTTTCGCTTTTTTTATTGTCTTTTTTAAATCTCTCTGTATTATTACATAACTTTGATAGTCGTTAGGTGCACCCGAGCACTTTTATTTCTTATAAGTCTGTCTCCTTTTAGCAATACTTTTTTCAGTTTCTTTGTCGAGCCATTTTGGGCGAGCCTGATTTGGGGGGCGTCTGTCCTTAAATGGGGTGTAAGTATGAATCATCTTAGTAAGCGTATCTTTAAATATTTCCCACATCTGATCTACAGGTCTTTCGCTTAAAATTGCCTCCCAATCTGTAAGCTGGAGCTCCTGACGTAGTCCTATGAACTGAGCTTTACTAAAATCGGGTATTTTAGATGCACATGTATCTATTCTAAAAAATAAATTAGCCGTTTGAATCTAAGTTGTGGTCACTATTTGCAATAGTTTCACCAAGCTCCACATCGGCTATCATGCTTTCACGGCTAGTGATCAATAGATCAAGTAAGTTTCCATGTCTTGTGGGTTCTTTTAAGTGCCGAACTAAGTAATTGTCACCGAGAAAATCTATCAATCGACTACCTACATGGCAAAGGGAAACGTGTGCTCTGAAGCTCTAATCCGGAAGAGTAGTTGTAGATCACGAGTCCAACACGTGGTCCACGATTGTGAAGACTTTTACACACACACATGCTTACTTCCACATTCCATGTATAAGAATACATGTACAGCCATGACCAACAGTTCGTGAACAGGGAGTGCTGGGAGCCACAGCCAATACGGGGCAGAGCGTTCGAGCTGAGCCCTTATATGGCTAAGTGCCACCCCGGTGCAAAGTTCTTGGAGTAATCTTCTCTCTAATACAAATTTTGTTAAATTGAATAGCCGGTGACGTTCTGACGATTTGTGTAGCTGATCGCTCAGAATGCGGAAGACTTTTTTTTATATAATTTTTGTTATCATACGAAAATCGACTAAAACATATGAATCTGCTTTACCTAAAAGACTGTACACTCAGAGGTGACTTGATACAGGTCTTTAAGATTCTAAAGGGGATTGACAACATCAAAAGTGACAAAATTCTTACACTGAATGAGAATCCGACAAGAAATAATGATCTCAAACTGTCAGGAAATAGATTTAATTTGGAAGTGGGTAGAAACAACTTCTCCAACCGTGTAGTTAATGAATGGAATAAACTTCCTGCAGATGCAGTGCAATGTAGATTAGTTCAAAGCTTTATTATTTGCCTGTTTATTTATTTGCTTAATTTCCATTTATCATTATTTATCTGTCAGTTTATCATTATTTACTATTTACCTGTTTGTTTATTATCTAAATATACCTATGTATTATATATTTTATTTATTATTATCTATATTATTATTTTTTATTTTATCTTTTTTTTTATCATTTATATATATTTTTTCGCATTCAACCTAGTTATGGATCACTAGGTCTCCTGTCGGCATGCTCCTCCCTTGTAATCCTTTGCCCAATAGGGACAGTAACGGCTTACAGCTAAGCAGTGGAAGCTCTCGCACCTTGAACGAGACGTATACTTTGTTCGAACGCTGTGAACCCGTTTTCGGAATTGTACTAAATAGTTACTGCAATGCAGCATGATACACAACATTTATTTGTCTTCTTGTTGGGAGTAAGGAGGTCAAGATTCTTTGGATTTCTTACCCAGGAGCCTCCAATATAGAGTTGACCATGAGGAAAGCGGCGCTGTAGAAGGTGCAGTCCAATTAATTTCAACAAAGCCTTCAATTTTGTTGACAGACACCGCAAAACTAATTTTGGAACCGGGGTTTCTTAGGATCCGGGGTTCCTTAGGAGCCGGGGCTCTTTAGGAGCCGGGATTTCTTAGGAACCGGGGCTCCTTAGAATGCTAGGGGTTCTTTTTGATTCGGGGTTCCTTAGGAACCGGGGTTCCGAAGGATCTTCTTGAAAAGTTGTATTCTGTCCATTCATGGTTTCTATTCAGTTAATTCAGTATTGCCAAAAATATAATTTTTGAACTGTGGGCATCACTCTGATTCCAAAACGGTATAACATGTCCATGTACAGTAGGTGCACTGGTTGCAAAGTAAAAAAAAAAAAAAAAAAAAAAAAAAAAATCGAATAGTCAGCCCACCCAGCAAAGCCGACCACACTTCCTGTCCTCCGCTGGAAGATGAAGAAGAAGAAGAAGAAGAAGAAGAAGAAGAAGAAGAAGAAGAAGAAGAAGAAGAAGAAGAAGAAGAAGAAGAAGAAGAAGAAGAAGAAGAAGAAGAAGAAGAAGAAGAAACCGAATAGTCAGCCCGCCCGCCAAAGCCGCCCACGCTTCCTGCCCTCCGCCGGAAGAAAAAAAAAAAAAATGAACTAATTAATTTTTACAAGCACCCGGCTGACGCCGGCCGTGGCTCCGCCACGGGTGATTGGCCTGCGGCGCCGCTCGCTGTGCTCGCCCAGGTTAAAACAGTGTGCGGGGGGAATAAGAGAAAGATATTGATTCTACTTTTTATTATTCTTTATCTTTTGTACAATCTTTTACATGCTTTAACAATTTTCTTGGTGGAGAAGACTCACATTCACTATTGCTGCATCTACACGGAGTCTCCGGGCAATAACGTCAACCTGTCATCAAACTTGATTATTGCTCTGTCGATGATATAGACGCCCTTTTCCTTTCCTTGCAACAATTTCTGCATTTTTCCCTTCTCTTTTCCCTTATCTTTTTTTTTTTCCGTTTCTAAAGCCAATTCAGCAGCCATCCGCTTTTCTTTTAGACGATTTTTTTTTCTCTAGAGCCTTTTTTCCCTCAATTAACCGCTTTTCTTCTTTCTCTTTTGCAAGTCTCTCTCGTTCTTCTATTCTTTACTTCGCCTTTTCCTCGTCTTGACGGATTTTATTCAGTCACCTTTGGTCACAGGAGTCTTTCATAGATTTCCTGATGGCGTATTTGTTTCTTCGTTTTGCCTGGTTGGACGTTTTGAAGGCCTTCTCTAAATAATACATTTGATATGTTTTGTGGTCGGGTTTTCCGCCCGATTTCACAAAGTTTTTATACCCGACGAAATAATGTTTCGAGAAATTTTCAGAAACGCTGTCTTCAATTTCTCCGTCAAAAAGTTCAAAATTGTCAAACATTTCGTCAGAATACTCGAAATCTTCAACTTCTCGTAGCGTCTCGTTGAATTTAAGCACTTTTCGTTGGAATTCTCGAACAGATGCGTTGGCACGGAAGGTTTAACGTCTCTGTACAGATCCGGGAAAGCTTTTGTGTGTTCGTTACGTAACTGGGCATGCAGGTTCTTGTCATTCTGCAGTTCTGTTTTTTATTTTTTCCGGTTAACTGTAATCCATTTCCAAAAGTGGCGAAGACGCCTTTTCTTGTTAGCCTCGGGTTCCCTGGCGGGCATGGTGCCTAAGATACAAACCTTACGTGACGTGGCCCAAAAACGCCGGACCCCTTTCCGTTTTCGCTCAAGCTCACTATGGTTTTGTGAAAACTGACAATTTGAGAAAACTCCGCGCTTTATAGTAAGTAGATTGGTCAGCCCGCCCACCAAAGCGGCCCGACTACCAAAGCCGACCGCTTAACCCGCCCTCCACCGCGTGTCAACTTCGTCGAGGAGCTGCGCGGACTGATCTTCGCCGAAGGTGGCTCTCCGCCTTCCTTCCTCCGGGACCAGAAAGGCTCGGCCGCTGCCCTCCTTCTTCGACAGTCGTCACCGAAGTTGCCTTAGTATGTCCTGTACTCTGTTCGTGGCTCCATAGTCTTTTAACAATGCATTTCATTGCTGTTCTTCTGAATTGCTATGTATGTTCATCTAGTTGTCCGCTGTCCTCTGCGGCCGAGTCTCGCCGAGCTCGCCAAGTAGTGTCCGCTTGTCGTCGAAGTGCCCCAAATGGTCTCGAGGTTCTTTGGGAAGATGATAGATCCACAACTAACAAGCAGACGTCTCAGATGAAGGATATTTGGGTATATGCTTGCCTGTATGTATATACACTATATATGTATGTATGTATGTATGTATGTATGTATGTATGTATGTATGTATGTATGTATGTATGTATGTATGTATGTGTATATATGTAAGTACGCATGCATTTATATACATATGCATGTAGTCATACACATTTGTATGTGTGCGTATATATAAATATGGATATGTGTATAATACACGTGTATATATGAATGTATGTATGCATTTATGTATATGTATGTATGTATGTAGGCATACGCATGCATATTTATGCTTATATGTGAATATGTATACATGCGTATATGAATATATGCATATATGCCTGTATGCATGTATATATGTGAGTATGTACATCTACGTGTATGCATATATTTGTACATGTATGTATGGACGTAAGCATGTATCTATACAAATATGAATGTATGTAGACATTCACATGTGTATGTATGCAAAAATGTAACTATATACATACTGTATATACCGGTATTATTGTATGCATACATGTATTCATGTATACATGATAACGTGTGCATAAATGTCTGCATATATGAATGTTATAAGTGTATTTGAGCAGGAGTTTTTCGCTAATGCATATATCATTAAGAGTGATGGCTAGTTGTGCATTAATTATTTTCTTAAAGATATTTCCCATATACCTTATTATAGATTTGTGTTCCTTAGGAATGAAATTTATGACTTGGCTGTATGTAGTCATATTAGCTAGATCGCGATTTCGGGTTCAAGACCCTTCTTCAGTAGCTGTAGAGATGTTCTATCTTATCAGGATAAGAATTAATCCGGTGAATTTTGTTAAAGTTCTAAGTTTTATACTAGTTTCTTACTTGCTAATCACTTTGGGGGAGGTCACCTGGTATTTCGGGTAGTGACGAAATGTCACGTGCACTAGAAGAGCCTCCGGGTTCGTGTTGTGGCGGAATGTGGCATGCTGGTGGTTATGGCGTTTTCTCTCGTATTTGCACTAGTGGCGTTTTGTCTCGTATTGGCGTTTGTGGTGTTATGTCTCATGTTTGGATTTGCAACGGTTTGTCTCATGTTTGGGAGAGCTCTAAGGTCGTCTGCTTGTATATTTAGATTTGGGCTTAACTCTTTAATATACAATGCTTCTAAAATTGGGAGGCGCCTATCGTCAATACATAAATTCAAAATCTCAGTGTTTTACTCTAGGGTCTCTCTTGCTAGAGTTATGCCGTGGGCTTCTCTTGGGTGGTTTTTAGAGGCTCCAGATGTCAGGTGGTATGAGAGGCGACGGGATAACCTCATTGTCGTCATGCCAATATAGGTGGATGGGAGGGCTTCACAGTTCCCTTGTGTACATGTGAACCTATAGTTGACATTTTATTTCTGAAGTTCCTTTCTCTCTTGTTGGGGGCTGTTTCTAATAAGGAGGTGGCTAGTTTTCCTAGTTTTATAATGAATCATCAGGTTGAGTATTTTCTCTGGATTGACTGGTTTAATGTTTCTTTTTATAATTTGTTTCAGTATACGTTCATCTTCTTTATAAGCTGACGAAAAAAGGGATTTATAATAGATGTTGATTTTCTCTTTATTCTGATTATTACTGTTGTTTTTATGTCAGCCGTCCATTTTCTTTGTTTGATGGTTTATCTCTTTTTCCCTGAAGCCGTTATTAATCAGTACTTGAGTAGAATGTTCTATTTCATTATGCACTTGTTTCCATGTGCTACAGTGAATTAGTGCTCTTCGGATATAGGCACTGATGGTAGAGTCCTTATATCTTTGAGGGCACTCACTAGAACCATTAAGGCAGTGTCCAGGGTTTGTGGGTTTTGTGTACACCGTTGTGTAAAAAGAATGTTCAGTTTGTTTCACTAGGAGGTCAAGGAAGGGTAAAGCTCCGTCAACGCTATCTTCCGTTGTAAAAGTGAGTTCAGATGTCTCTTGTAGTAGGTGGCGGAGTTTTTCAGCTTCGTTGCTGTTCTTGGTCTTAATGAAGATATCGTCGATGTATCTACAATAAATATCTGGCTTTTCTGTTTTTCTGAATACTTCTTCTTCTACGCAGTCCATGAAGAAGTTTGCCATTAATACTCCGAGGGGGGGGATCCCATTGCAACTCCATCAATTTGACAATATTTGTTCCCGCGGGGGCAAGTGAACGGGACCTCTTTAGTACAGCACTCAAGCAGTTCCCGTAGTACAAGTTTTGGAATATCTAGTGTTGGTGTAATGTCATCGTAGTACACTTTGTTGATGATGTAATTAATTGTGCGATCTATAGAAATATTAGTGTATAATCCTTCCACATCAATAGAAGCGATTCTACCTTTAGCAAAGTTTGCCTTAATAATATCTAGGAAATCGGATGTGGATTGTAGACTATAGGTGGTGAGAGTGTAGGGAGTTAGAATGGAGCACAGTTTCTTAGCGAGTTTGTACGTTGGTGCAGGGATTTGAGAAATTATAGGACGGAGTTTTTTACCAGGTTTGTGCGTTTTGACTGTCCCATAGCAGTAACCCATACCGTACTCGCCTGAAAGTTTGTCAAATTTTATTTTACTGGCAGCATTATTCCTTTCTATTAGTCGATTTACCTTTTTTTTTTTTGTAATTTCGTAGGGTATTTGTTGATCTTTTTTAAACAGTGCTGTATCATTAAGAATAATGTCTATCTTTTCTAAATACTCAGAGGTGTCCATAAGTACGTAAGTTGCCGCTTTGTCTGCTTTCCTGATGGTGATGCTATGGTCTGATTTTAACTCTTTTGCAGCCTCGATATGTTTCTTTTCGATTAAGTTGCTGTTATATTTTCCTCTTGATTTATCAGCTTCTGCAATAACTTCTTGTTTGAAAGTGGGCTCAACAATTACTTCACCTTTTTTACATAATTTTTCTACATCGTCTATAAGTATTTCGCATTCTGTTCTTTTTTAAACGTCTTAGGTTTAGACAGAATATGGCAGTTAAGCCCTTAATTATGAACATCCTCTTGGTCTGGAGTGA
>NW_027467756.1:495000-502500 GCF_046742065.1 Oratosquilla oratoria | reverse complement strand
ACTGAGAGACAGTACATTGCTGCATGCCAGAGACCCTGATATCCATCCCTCTGAATCCTCTCTCCCCCAAAATTACCACCTGGCCGGACTGCAGTGGAGCCACCATCCAGCCCTTGTAAGCTACTAGGAGAGGCTGAATGACTGACTGCATCGCAACACTTCACTCCGTACTATCCAACATGTTATGTAAGAGTTCATTGTACACAATCAGACATGCCAACAACACAATATACACTATAAAAGACTTGTGGGAAATCCTCATTCCAGCTGTGGTGATCCTCAGTGAGGTGGGATTGCTTAGCCAGGCAGTCTAGGGAACAACAACAACCATGTCTGAAATAGGATTAGATTTCCTACTATGAACCCCTTTTCAAAGTCTTACAGCAGCTCCTCATTCTATCTCCTATCAAAGAAGAGGGAGAAAAGCTGTCTATGAGATTCGAAATCAGGTTGATGGGAAACCCATTGCTATTTTACTTCTGAGTGGTGCTCCTGAGTGATGCTAAGAACGAGAGAGTGACAGACTGACAGCATATTCTGTCACTATCTCCCTAATTATACCAAGGGTTTCTTGCAAGGCAGTACAAGAAGTCTTAAAAGACTGTGAGCCAGGCCAAGTTTTTTCTCAAAATTGAGGGTATAATGTCTAGTCTATATAACTACAGTAGGCCTACAACAATAATTAAAAGAAGTAATTGTGGTGTAATAAGTATAGAGATGTTTCTGTATGTAAATGAAAGTGTATGTTGGCTTGGGGGTTGTAGAAAGTGTGTTCTAGAGGGGCAATAGATGTATGGCTACTGTGGTGCCCTTCTTAGCTCTTGGGTCCTGGAAGAAAGTACAGGCTGGTCCCCGGCTTTCAAAGGCCCTAGCAGTAGCCAGCATTTCAATCCAGACAAATGTATTGGAAACAATGATCCATAAGTCAAAAGTAAGACTTGCATGGTGCTGTCCAGAATGATTTTGAGAATGTGACAGATTAAGCTTGAAAAATTGTTAATGATGACAATAATAAGGGTTCAATATGATAAATGATGATCATATTAATACATGTAATTCAGTCATGATCAGGATAACCATAGGTAACTTGGAATGAGGCTCAGGTGTCATAATAGTGTGTAATAAGGTAATAAATAATAATAGCCATCATGATAACACCAAAGGAAATGTGAGGTATGTTGTAGTATATTTAAGCATCTGTGTTATTTATTGGCCAGTTCCGTACATGGGTCACGGGTATTTTATTCAGCTGAGGGGATTTTTTTTATCCGATTTGTATTTTTATTATGTCTTTAGTTTTAGTTTTAAAAAAATTTCTTTAACATTTTTATGTATTATGTAACTATTTTTCTTCAATATTTGTTTTTTATTTTTCTTTGTCGTGTATCTTTCTATGATTTTTATTTTGTTGAAGTATTTTTATCATTTTATCTCTATATCTTTATTCTTATTACTTCTATGTTGCATTTATGTTTATGATTTATTCTTTCACTTTATTTTTTGTTATTTTCATCTGTTTTACTGATGGTACAATTGGTAATGATAGTAATTCATGTTCTGACTGAAGAATTTGTGATTTTTCTGTCTTGGAGCGTACCGACATGAGATGTAGGTATTTTGAGGGCAATTCCTTGAATTGTGATTTGGAAAGCATCGGTTTCCATCTTGACACCAATAGCAATGGTTACTCTGGTAGTGTTCCTGCATACCTTGGGCATAGTAACTAGGGTAACTGTAGTAATAGGCGTTTGTTTGTTTTTTGTTTGTCGGTTTTGCTGCCTGGTTGTGTACCGTTAGTCTGGTGTTCTTTGACACCTGGCCTCGTCTGGTATGGTAGTTAGGGCGAGTACCATTGCACCAGTTGGCTTGGTATTGTCGATGAGTATTGCCTTGGTGACGTGGTTGGTATTGCATTGTTTGGTAATTGTTTTGGCCACTACGAGTGGTCCGGTTGTTTCTTGTAAGATCAGGCTTCTGGATTGGCTGTCCTCGTTGATTTGCCTTCCTGTGGGGTTTTCTTTGACAGGATTCTGCCATTTTTTCCTTCGCCTGTCTTTGGAGGAAAGAATTGGTCACCGGCACCCCCTCGAACTCTTTCGTTACTTCAGCCAAAGCCATTTTGTATCTTCGAGATCGACGCTCCTTGTGGCTGAGCTTTCTCGTCTCATCTTCCTCTGGACGCAAAGTTTGGTGCTTTTGTTCGCTCTGTAAGGAAAGAGCCAAAGGAGAAGAAACATCGATCTCACAAGCAACGATGTCGGGTTCTTTTAGTTCGCCGATCTTGCTTATCACGGCATCGGGAACTGCAGATTCCTGAAGGGTCGCTTTGTCACGAACTGGAGGTTCTTGAGTGGCCTCCAGGTCCAATGCCTGTGCCCTTGAGAAAGAAGTTTCTTCGGACGAGTCTTCGTGTGTGCCCATAATTTTTTCACTTTCGTGAAGAATCTCCGCTTCACCCAGAAGGTTCTGCCCTTGTTTGGGTTCTTGGCGTTCTTTGCAGTCGTCCTTGGGCTCCTGTTGTTTGTTGTCGTCGATGGGAAGAGGGTCTTCGAAGTCGACCGATGGATTCTGGTCTTCGCTGGTTCCTCTTCCGCAGCAGGACAAAGCTCGCAAAGCTTCGCGGGACGTTTTCGAAACGGCCCGAAGAGCTTTGCCGAGGCCCTCGACGACACAGTATAAGTAGTTGATCATTGCTGTACCTTAAGTTCCTCTGGACACTTCTTTTGTTTCGCGAAAATGGCGCTTCCTCTTCAGACAGACAAACTGACAGGGTCAGTTTTCGACAGGTGAGGCCATGAACATTTGCATACATTAACAGTTACCGTAGGAATTGTGGTGGTGATCTATAGAAGAAATAGTGATTCTATTTCGTGTATATATGTATCCATGCATGTGTGTGTATACGCCCACGTGTGTACATATGTAATTAAGTATACAATGTACGTGTATGTACGTATTCGGGTTTGAATGCTCCAAAGTATTATTCAAACCCTTCAGTTAGGGTTGTGTTTTTTACTGTAGCCTTTTGGAATATATATCTTGCTGGTTTTCTAAATGGCCATTGCTATTTTCTTAACAGCTCTATCTGTGGGTGGGAATTGATGTACGTGAAAGATATCAAAATTCTTTACGATTCCATCTGTATCTGTTTGCCTTTTTAATAACGTTTCCTTATGTTTAGGTTTTATTTTCCTTTCTGGTTCTATGGCGCGCTGGTTGGTAGTGATTAGAGTTGAGGGCTTGTGACGGCGCAGAACTAATGTCGAGCACTGTTCACATCTTGAAAGCTATAGTGAAATGACAATAATAATGTTAACGATAATGATAATATTAATGGTGAAAATACTAACGCTAATAATAATGATATATTAATCTGTCTATATAGCAAAGGCAGTGTTCACTACGTGGTTACTAAGTCTATTCCATTCCTTGATCACTCTATTAGTATACCAGCTTTGAGAAATGAGGAAGGGAGTGGGGTTGGAAAGCGAGCTGGCAGATGAAAGAATATTGGGGTGGTTTGCGTACACGGAAATGATTAAGAAAGACTAGCAAATAGAGTGAAAAGGGAATGTCTGTTGAGCAGGGAGGGAAGTAGGTAAGAGATAGGTGTGAGTAATATGTAATAAAAGTAAACAGAGTAAAAAACATAAACGGTTTAAATGTTATTACCCACAGACAGTAACGACACAAAATAGGCCTGGCCACATGTTCCAACTGCTCCAGGTGCAACCGCCACACAGAACACTTCATACTACTATCCTATGCTCCACAAAATCCCCCAGACGACACGATGTTTCTCCTCTTAATGACTTATACTCCCGACCTAGAGGTCGCGGGTCTTCTACAAGAGAGATGTAATGGCAACAGACTGATTGATACTCCAACACTGAAAGTGACCCTCAGTCATCATCCATAACTCCCAACCCACCTGATTGTAGGTTATTTAAGATATGAAGTAGATAGATTATATCCAAACCCCATTGTTGCTTCTGCCACCGCTTTGGGCACGCTGGACAACCCCATACTCAAATCCAGCTCAACTCCGATCAAGATCAAAGTGCAGTATACCAGTCTGAAAGGGAAGTCTTCTATGTCAAGCTCGAAAAGTATTAGTTTCCGAGAAAAAAAAAAAAAAAAAAAATGTACGAGCCAGGAAGATTGGACCAAAAATTACAAACATGAAAGCTAGAATCCGAAGGCCAATTATTATTATTCTTATATTATTGTTGTTATTATTATTATTATCATTATTATCATTATTATCATTATTATCATTATTATCATTATTATCGTTATTAATTATCGTTATTAATTATCGTTATTAATTATCGTTATTGATTATCATTATTAATTATCGTTATTAATTATCGTTATTAATTATCGTTATTAATTATCGTTATCAATTATCGTTATTAATTATCGTTATTAATTATCGTTATTAATTATCGTTATTAATTATCGTTATTAATTATCGTTATTAATTATCGTTATTAATCATCGTTATTAATTATCGTTATTATCGTTATTATCATTATTATCGTTATTATCGTTATTAATTATCGTTATTAATTATCGTTATTAATTATCGTTATTAATTATCGTTATTAATTATCGTTATTAATTATCGTTATTAATTATCGTTATTAATTATCGTTATTAATTATCGTTATTAATTATCGTTATTAATTATCGTTATTAATTATTGTTATTAATTATTGTTATAATTATCATTATTAATTATTGTTATAATTATCATTATTAATTATTGTTATAATTATCATTATTAATTATTGTTATAATTATCATTATTAATTATTGTTATAATTATCATTGTTATAATTATCATTGTTATAATTATCATTGTTATAATTATCATTGTTATAATTATCATTGTTATAATTATCATTGTTATAATTATCATTGTTATAATTATCATTGTTATAATTATCATTGTTGTAATTATCATTGTTGTAATTATCATTGTTGTAATTATCATTGTTGTAATTATCATTGTTGTAATTATCATTGTTGTAATTATCATTGTTGTAATTATCATTGTTATAATTATCATTGTTATAATTATCATTGTTATAATTATCATTGTTATGATTATCATTGTTATAATTATCATTGTTATAATTATCATTGTTATAATTATCAGTTATAATTATCATTGTTATAATTAATTATTGTTATAATTATCATGATTAATTATTGTTATAATTATCATTATTAATTATTGTTATAATTATCATTAATTATTGTTATAATTATCATTATTAATTATTGTTATAATTATCATTGTTATAATTATCGGTGTTATAATTATCATTATTATAATTATCGGTGTTATAATTATCATTATTATTATCGGTATCATTATTATCATTATTATTATAGGTATCATTATTATCATTATTATTATCGTTATCATTATTATCATTATCATTATCGTTATCATTATTATCATTATCGTTATCATTATTATCATTATTATCATTATCATTATCGTTATCATTATCATTATTATCATTATTATCATCATTATCGTTATCATTATTATTATCATTATCGTTATCATTATTATCATTATCATTATCGTTATCATTATTATCATTATCATTATCATTATTATCATTATCATTATCGTTATCATCATTATCATTATCGTTATCATCATTATCGTTATCATTATTATCATTATCATTATCGTTATCATTATTATCGTTATCATTATTATCATTATCATAATCGTTATCATTATTATCATTATCATAATCGTTATCATTATTATCATTATCATAATCGTTATCATTATTATCATTATCATAATCGTTATCATTATTATCATTATCATAATCGTTATCATTATTATCATTATCATAATCGTTATCATTATTATCATTATCATAATCGTTATCATCATTATCATAATCGTTATCATTATTATCATTATCATAATCGTTATCATTATTATCATTATCATAATCGTTATCATTATTATCATTATCATAATCGTTATCATTATTATCATTATCATAATCGTTATCATTATTATCATTATCATAATCGTTATCATTATTATCATGATCATAATCGTTATCATTATTATCATGATCATAATCGTTATCATTATTATCATTACCATCATTATCATATTACTATTATTACTTATTTTTATTCATTTCATTATCATTATTATTTTAAGTAATACTCCGATAGGTTTCTATTCCTGCGATGGTAGATTTCTAGAGTCTAAAGGTCGGCGGCGACGATACCCGCTTAAATGGTGAACTAATGTTATTCCATTTCTTACGATTCTCAGGATAATGTACAGACACCGCTTGTACACCATCATCGTTCAGATGCGATATGAATACACACTGATTTGCCAAGAGCTGATTGCAATTTTTAACTGATTTTTGTTGAAGGTCTTGGGGGAGGGGGGGTGTTGCAGGTAGTTAATATTTTAGGTAGGTAACTATGCATATACACATATACACCGACCGGATTCACACGAGTAACTTATTGTGGTCAGCGGTCACGAAAAAAATCGCCATGAAATATATATATAGATCTATATATATATATATATATATATATATATATATATATATATATGTAAATATATATATATATATATATATACATATTTATATATATATATATGTATATATACATATATATATATATATATATGTATATATACATATATATATATATATATATTATACATATATACATATATGTATATATATTATATATATATATACATATAAATTTATATTTATATACATATATATACATATATATATATATATATATATATATATATATATATATATATATATATATATATATATATATTAATGAAAGGATTATGGGAATCAGAGTGAAATTGGAAAATGGAGAATCATTAACTATAATTCAAGCCTATTCCCCTTAAACAGGCAAACCAGAAGTTGAAAAAGTAGAGTTCTATGATGATTTGCAGGCATTACTTGACAGAATGGGAAGAGCTAGTGTGTCTCTAATAATTGGAGATTTAAATGCACACATTGGAAGAGAGAGAACAGGTTATGAAGATATTATTGGTAAATTTGGAGTGGGAAACAGAAATAGAGAGGGAACAGGTCTATTAGATTTTTGCCTCAGAAATGGGCTTGGAATCATGAACACATATTTTATGCACAAAGAGTCACACAAGTGGACGTGGTATGCCTGGAACAGTCGGGAAGCAAGATATACAAACATGACTGAGATTGATTTTGTTCTTGCAAACGAAAAAAGAAAGGTACTCGATGTGAAAAGCATTCCTTCAGAATCAATGGATGCAGATCACAGAGTAGTGGTTGCCAAAGTTAGATTTGAAACTCCAAGACTCCAAAGAACACCGAAGAAGAAGAGAATTAAGATAGAAAATCTAAAGCTGGAAGAGAAAAGAAAAGATTACCAGAACAAAATCACTGAACGAATACAGACTAATCAAGAGCTAAC